>NC_082696.1:14522645-14671980 GCF_949987515.2 Delphinus delphis
AATGTATGAATAATTATCAAGCTTTTGAATTGCTCCATCTTTCCTAAGTCAGGTTTCACTGCCAGATTTCTACCCACCTGCTTTTCTCTCTCTTCTGCTTCTTCCAGAGATTTTTTTAATGTCTTCATTTCACTGGTTACCACTTCTAGCATGTTTCTGGCCCTCTCTTTACTCTCCTTAGCCCCATGCTCTGTAGTCTCCAATTCTGATTTGACAGACAGTAGCTTTTTCTCAGCATTCTCCTTCATCTTTTCCAGTTTGTCTCTGGATTTATTTAGGTCTTCAATAGCTTTGGTCTGTTCCAAAGTTTTAATCTAAGCAGTCAAAGAGAACGCTGATAATTTCTTCTGCATTTATTTAGGAAAATTGTATGAACAAGACAAATCAGAAGTCAGTGGGGACTTCCTGGTGGCACAGTGGTTGGGAGTCCGCCTGCCAACACAGGGGACACGGGTTAGATCCCTGCTCCGGGAAGATCCCACATGTCACGGAGCAACAGGACTCGTGTGCCACAACAACTGAGCCTGCACTCTAGAGCCCCCGAGCCACAGCTACTGAAGCCGTGCACCTAGAGCCCATGCCCCGCAACAAGAGAGGCCACCGCAGTGAGAGGCCCGCCCGCGCGCTGCAGCAAAGAGTGGCTCCCGCTCGCCGCAACTAGAGAAAGCCCGCGCGCAGCAATGAAGACCCAACACAGCCAAAAATAATAAAATAAATAATAAATTTTTTTAAGTCAATGAAATTCATTTAACAACTCCTTTCATGAATGAAGAACTGAATCCAACCCAGTTATACAGACTCTGCTAAGCATATAGACTGGACGAACATGTCTTAAAGCAGTTATAGTTTATGAGCAAATATTAGAGTATCATTATGTGGAAGATTGATGCGATGAAATGGTATAGATAGCATGATTCAGGGGTTAAATATTAAAACAAAGTCTGTGGTACTCACACATAGACTCTACCGAGCTCCACAGGGAAAGCAACTTGCACTTTTTACCCCTGCCAAGGGGTCATCCCTGGTATACAAACATTAGAAAGAGCAAAATGTCTCCTCACTTGGTGATTTACCACAAGGAAGCCCCACTTAAAATCTCCGTGGCAAGTCATCAGTGCTGTGAGGGAAATTAGCAGTTTTTCTGAAAAAATGTCTTCTGACTTTACCAATGAGTATATGGGAACTGAGAGGTGGCCACAACATTCACTGCAGGCAGGAGGCAAGGGTGGTACCTCTCTCTCAGAAGCTATCCCAGGATCTTAAAGCCAAAACAGAGCGTCCTCAAGTACGAGGCACATTTGCTTTATTAGTTTAGTATTTAAAACTATACCAGATCTGCCGACAAAAAGAATCTGAGTCAGAGGAATGAAGGTCTGATACATACTATAGCATGGATGAGCTGTGAAGACATCACTATACGTGAAATAAGCCAGACACAGAAAGACAAACACTGTCTAATTCCACTCCTGTGAGTTACTGGCGTAGGCTAATTCATAGAGCCAGAATGCGGAACAGAAGTTACTGGGAGCTGAGGGAATGGGGAGCTCTTGTTTAACGGGCACAGAGTTTCAGTTTAAGATGATGACCAAGTTCTGGCAATGGACAGTGGTGACGGTTGCACAACAGTGTGAATGTGCTTAATGTCACTGAATTGTACATGTGAAAATGGTTAAAAATGGTAAAATTTTATGTTCTGTATATCGTACCACAATTTTTTTAAAAAAAGAATTGGAGGTCGTTTTGCATAATTAGGCACGAAGTTTTTTAACTGACCATTCAAAATAAACATGAATGAGGTACCACTTATCCACTTACAAAGATAGGTAGTAACAAGTGTTGGTGAAGAAGTGGGGAAACTGGAACGCTCCTGTACTGCTGGTAAAATGCAAAATGGTGTGACTGCTGTGAATAACAGTTGGCCAGTTTTCAAATTGTAAACATAGAGTTGACTTATGACCCAGCAAGTCCACTCCAAGGTGCATATATGCAAGAGAACTAAAAACTTACGTCCACACAAAACCTTCACAAGAATGTTCGTAGCAGCACTATTCATAATCACCAAAAACTGAAGACAGCCTACATATCCATCAGTGGACGAGTAGATACTATATCCATGCAGCGGAGTATGACTCAGCAATAAAAAGGAACGTAGTACTGATACATGTTACAACGTGGATGAACCTTGAAAACATTGTGTTAGGGGAAGTAACTCAGTCACAAAAGACCACTTATTATATGATTCCATTTATATGAGAGATCCAGAAAAGGCCAGGGGTTGGTGGGAGTAGAAAATGGGGAGTAACTGTTCCCCATTTCTTTTTCAGGTAATGAAAATGTTCTGAAATTAGATAGCAGTGATGTTTATAAAACTCTGTGAATATACTAAAAATACTGAATTGTACACTTTTAAAAGGGTAAGTTTTATTATATGTGAATTTATCTTGATAAAGTTGTTATTGGAAAGTACATTTACAAAGAAGCCTTTAAATGCATCAAAAGAAATTACTTTGAAATAAAGAAGTACACGTGGGATGGACAAAGCGCCAATACCAGCAGAGCTCTGAATTTAGTTCTGAGCCTCCTAACAGTTCAGACAAGGCCTACAGGCATATTCTCAAAGAAAAAGCATAAATTTGTGTTTTAATTTTGTTGAAAATCATTTAAAGGTTACATCTGAAAGTAATAAAAAGATACCAAATAATGAGCGTTTGCTGATTTCTCCCTTCCCCTTTCATTTTATCCCTTCTTTCCTAAGAAAGAAAGACGCTTTCTTACTGCATCTACTCCCAGCCTGTTGTTCCCAGGGCAAGTCTGAGTCACGGGGAGAGTGTTGGGGAAGAAGAAAGCCTGAGAGACTAAATTGATCTACCCGATAAAAAGCTGAGAGAGGAGTGGGAAGAAAGAGCCTCTGTCAACTAGGCTGCAGGAAGTGTTTCTGGATGAAACTTGGGATGATGGAAGAGGGGCTTGTGAGGAGATATAGGTGTCATGCAGCAAGGAAACAAGAGGGAGAGAAAACAATGGGAAAGACACTTTAAAATATTGCTACTCTTGATGAATGAAATCCTCCTTTTTCTTTTTTCCTTTTTGTTTTGAGTAACAATAATAAAGCAACATGAGCATTTAGTTTCTGGACTGCTGATTATTTATTGATGAAGGATTCTGAGATTGTTGCAATCTACCCAGACTACATTTGGAGGCTACTGTCAGAGATTAAAATCTTGACAGAGTCTCGGGGTCAGAGCTCATCTTCATGGAGACTGAGCTCCAGAATTACGGCGTAAGGAGCACAAGCTGACCTGACCTAAACTCTGAAGGGTCCTCCAACACTTCTGGAAAGTCAGAGGAACGGTAGAAGCTATTCTAAGATTGGAAGTATGACACGATACGGAGGAAAGGTGCCTGCTTGGGACAGGGATGTCAAGATGGAAAATCAGATTTATACTGTCTGGGTAATGTCACTAAACTGAGAAAGCTTGAGTCAAATACCTAAACTGGAAACTTGTTTGTACCTACTATCACACACACAGATTCTTAAGAAATTAAATTCCTTTCCAGGCAGAGAGGAAGTCAATGGCAGACACTCTTGGACAAGTTCAAAACTTTTGAACTGGCTCCATGCAGGAGAGAGGAAATCTCTTGGGAAACTGACAGCTGCTCGCAATCCAGAAGGTGTAAGAACTACTGCTGTAGCTTGGGAAATATGCAGGAAATAAAATGCCAGCAACAGCTGGGGGAAGGGATTCGGAGTCAGCTTTTTCGTCAATGAACCAGCACCAGTAGGGCAAGCACTTGAGACAAGGAAATGGCACCCACGAAGTGCAGGTCTGCAGGGGCCAACCTTGGAGATCATTCATGGATTCCAAGTTATCAAAACCCGTATTTGAACGTGGACTGTATATTAGTACGAGTATATTCGAATATTATCTCAGTGTAGATTCCTGAGTGTAACGACTGCACTGTGGTCACACAGAAGAGTTCTCTTGTTCTTAAGATATAGCGGGTAAGTATTCAGGGATGAAGTGTCATGATGTCTGCAACTTACTCTCAAATGGTTCCTCTCTCTGTCTCTCTGTATCTCTCTGTCTCTCTCATTAGGCAAAATATAACAGTAAGTAAAATGTTAACAATCTACATGAAAAGTAAAAGAATGTCTGTTATGCTATTCTTGCAACTCTTCTATAGGTTTGAAATTTTTCAAAATAAAAAATTGAGAAGGGAGCTTTCCCATGAGTGATCGGTGCATGTATAATGCATCCTATCAGTAAAAAATTCTGAATATATATGTACATTTATTTATAAATTATATGAACAAGTGCTCTAAATAATACATTGTGTAGATTTTCAAATATTTTACAGATAGGGGACATTAGATGAGTGAAATCAGTATCAATTTTAAAACAAGGTTATCTCCCTTTGAAACATAAAGATTCCCTTCACATGCCAACTATCTCAGTGCTGCAGAGAAAACATGGGGCAAAGCAAGAAGTTTCTGGGATCGCTATGTTGCATTATAAACCTTACATTAACAGAAGAGGAGATCCATTCAGCCTTTCTACTCAGATTGCAAAAACATTTACAGTGGGCCATCTACCAAAGGAGATGGAACACAGCTTGGAGAGTTAGCAGCACATAAATCAAGTCCTAATGAGAAAAATTTACAGCCAAGAATTTCTCAAAAATGTGAGACTTTATCACAATCCTGAGGGCTGCCTGAATTCTTGTTGTCAGGGAGAAAGTAATGGACTCCAAGCCAAGCCACCAAGACCGAACTGGGAGTCAGCGGTAGGAAGTAAGCCTCAGCCTCCTACGTCAGATCCAGCAAATGAGACTGCTGGGAGGATGGGGGGTTGGGGGTGGGGGAAGGGGGCCAAGGCAAATGGGCTTCTTAATCCAACTACGGGAGCTTATCAGATCCAGCCCAGAGTTCAGTGAGAGACTGTGCCCACAATTTTTTCCCAGTGGGACAGAGACGGTCATAAACAAGACTGATGTGCCACTCAGACCCCAGCGAGGATGGACCAGCTTCCGAGTCTGCTTCCCTTCCAGTGAATAACATATCTGGCATCTGCCTCCTTGAGGGAAAGCGTTTCACATCTGGTGAACAACTCTCTCGTGTTATAAGGGCCAAAGACCCTGAAAGAGAAGGTGATTCGACGTAACATCGGACCTGTTGAATCTGCCAGAGGATGTGAATTCTCCACCTAGAGGGTTTTTAGGAGATCACACTGAAAATAGGACCCTGCGGGAGCCAGGCGCTGCAAGAGGGCTCTCTAAAGGGGGTGGGACAGCAGCGGGGGAGGGTCACCCAATGATGCTGTGCCTCTCCTCAAAGAACCACAGAGATTTCACTAGGAGGAAACCACAGCACAAATCAAAGGAAGATGCTCCACTCTGCGGGCTGAGCACACCCCAAACCCCTCCGCAGCACCAGGGAGGTTCTTCCTCACAGGTTCTGCTTGACGTACACGTTCAAAGTGGGGCGAGTTCAGGGCAACTCAAGGTCCATGGATCTACATAATCAGAGCTGAGCTCATGATGGTAGGTTTGGGGAAAATAATATAAAGAAAGGCCGCACTGGTTAGATTGGAGAAAGTTCTGGAGTGTGGGAGGAGCATGGGAAGCAGCTACCTTATGTGGGAGATTATCAAGAAAGTGAGAAAGCAGAAGAGAGCTTTGCTGGTGGCTGAAGAATGTTACCTTCTTTGGGTGTTTCCTTGAGAGACTACAAGGAAGATACTAATGGCTTTCCACTAGTTTTTGGTTGTCTGACTACCAGTCTTCGGCCACAGCTCCCTACTAAGATTGAGCGACATGGTACAGGCTGAAAGCTCACCACCAAGTATCTCTTCTTCCTTTTTTTATTACTTCCCAGAATAAAGACCCATTTCTTAGGCTGACTTCATCTAAGTGAGCCCCAGGGACTAAGTTACAGCCAACGAAGACTAAGAAGTGTTGTATTGTTCCTGGAAAGTGGCATACAGGATGTCCTTCCACCTTTCCTTCGGCCTGGTGCCTGGAATGAGGCCAGCAGCTAGCTTGCACTAAGAGGTGGCATTGAGGAGGAAAGTTATTGCTGGATGGTGAAGCAGAAAGAGAGAACAAGCCAGGATCAGTGATGAACATGAAGCTATCCTACTAAACGTGGAACGACTACGTCCATGCTTCCTTGCAGTGAGAAAGACGTAAACATCTTTCCTGACCAAGCCACTGTTATTGTGTGTTTCAGTCTACTCAGCTGAACCTATTCATAACCCATGCCGGCTACAAAGCAACTAGCGTTGCTTTGGGCAGATCCCTAGAAACAGAAAGTAGATTACTGGTTTATGGAGTTTGGGGAAAGGATGCATATGAAGGTTTTTGTTTTAGTTTTGGGAGGTGAGGGGATGACGGACATGTTCCAGAATTAGGGAATGGTGACAGCTGCACAACTTTGTCAATATATTAAAAACTACTCAATTTTGTACTTTAAAAGAGTGAATTTTGGGAGTTCCCTGGTGGCCTCGTGGTTAGGATTCCGGGCTTTCACTGCCATGGCCTGGGTTCAATCCCGGGTTGTGGAACTGAGATCCTGCAAGCCACGCGGCACAGCCAAAAAAAAAAAGTGAATTTTATAGCATGTGAATTATATCTCAGTTTTTTAAACGAAACACATAGAAATGTGTCCAAATTATTACTTTGTATCAACCCTCTCTAAATGGTGAAATTAATGACTAATTTAGTAAGAGTGCCCCCCCCAACCCCACAAAAGACATGTCCACCCAGAACCTCGGAATGTAGTCTTATTTGCAATTTGCAGGTGTAATTAAGATAAGAAGCTTGGGGCTTCCCTTGTGGTGCAGTGGTTAAGAATCTTCCTGCCAATGCAGGCGACATGGGTTCGAGCCCTGGTCCAGGAAGATCCCACGTGCCGCGGAGAAACTAAGCCCGTGCGCCACAACTACTGAGCCTGCGCTCTAGAGCCCGCAAGCCATAGCTACTGAGCCCGCAAGCCACAACTACTGAAGCCCGTGTGCCTAGAGCCTGTGCTCCACGACGAGAGAAGCCACCGCAATGAGAAGCCCGCGCACCGCAACCAAGAATAGCCCCCACTCGCTGCAACTAGAGAAAGCCCGCGCACAGCAACGAAGACCCAATGCAGCCAAAAATAAATTAATTAAGTAAATTTTTTAAAAAAAGATAAGAAGCTCAAGGTGAGATCATCCTGGATTAGGGTGGGCCCCAGATCCAATAATGAGTATTCATATAAGATACAGAAAAGGAGAGACATACAGAAGGAAAGGTGACAATGGAGACAGAGATCAGAATTCTGCAGCGGTATGCCAAGGGTTGTAGGCAGCAACCGGAAGCCAGGAGAAAGGCATGGAATGGTTCCCCTCAGATGCTCCAAAAAGAACCAACCCTAGCAACACCTTGATTTCAGACTTCTGGACTCCAGAATTGTGAGAGAATCAATTTCTGTTGTATTAAGCCACTCTATTCGTGGCACTAGGTTACAGCAGCCCTAGGAAACGAACCCAAGAAGGCCATTTTTGCTAACGTCAGAAATACTGCTTTATGGATAGTAAAATTAACCCAGGGACAAGCATAGGTGATGTACAAAGATGGAGAATTGATACCATCAGTCTGTCTTGAATACTAATATGTCTCAAGTAAAACAATAAAAAGCTGTTTTGTAGTTGAAATCTTATAAGTTCATGAAGTTAGCATTTACTGTATTAGTTAGCATTGGTGTCATTTACTGTATTAGTAAGTTATAGAGATCTCTGTTCCTTACTGGCAGGCAGACTTTGCACTCTACTTAAATGTTTAGGGGCTGAGTGATTGCTGAGTCAGTCAAATCCAGTCTCTTCTATACCTTACCTGTAGAAATATGTGCACCTCTTTATGCAAAATAAAACAACAAATTAAACACACAAGCCAACTTTATTTACTTTCCTGTCTCTCCTTCCCTTTTCATCCATGTATTCCAGAAGACTAGGCCGCCATCTTTGTTTCTACTTCTCTGTCATTTCTCAGCCTACTGAAACCTGGCTTTTTGTCAGAGCCTTCACTCACTACCACCATGATCTGCTATTATACACGCTCAAGCCTTAGATGTCCCAAGGCCAAGTGTAGCAAATAGTCATTCAGTCTTCATCTCACGGCTGCCCTTGATGCTGTTGCTCACAGCCTTATTCTGGAGTCCCTTTGCTCTCCTCATATCTCTGTTTCTTTTTAGTCTCTTTCCTGACAATTTCACTCATCTTCTTGAAATTCCCCAGCGGCTCCCCAGGACCCAGATGAAAAGTCCAAGCATCCTCGCGTGACACACGAGGCCCTGTGTGAGCTGGCCCTGTCCCCTGTCTGCTACCCAGTTTCTTCTCCCAGTGCTCCAAACCCCGGAAATTATCACGGTGTTAGCAGCAGCCAATCAGCGTTTCTATCCACCTGCTTATTGCATTTAATTATCACTCATTTTCATTCTCTTCTCCAATCTGTCTATATTTCAGTTATTCCCATTCTACCTCCACAATGTTTACCTGTCCACATGTCACCTATGTGATCCATTTTCTTCTTTAACTTAACCACCTTTTTAACTTAAAGGAATTTAATGATTTTAAAGGGAATTTTATATGATTTCAACAGAATGTGCCACAAATGGGAGATAACAATAAAACAAACACTGTATTAACAATAAAACAAAACGGTATTTGTAGGTACTATTGCTGGTACTCAGCACTGAGCATAAGGCTTATTCTTTGTTTAAAATGTAGACCAGCAAGTGTTCTAGGACATAGTAACCTCTAAGATTTTCTCCTTCATGGTGAAAGAATTGAAAGAAAAACTAAAGGGAACCCATTTTTTACTTCAGGATTGAACATCATATAATACCCCATCCTGTATCTCCTAGAAGCATTCTGTATACAGAATGCTTCTGCTCTCTTCCCGCTTCCACTCTCTTCCCGCTTCCGCTCTCTTCCCGCTTCCGCTCTCTGCTACACGAAGCGTGGGCTCCTCTCACCGCAGCACCACTTCTAGTTCACAGGGTTGTCTTGGCCCAGGCCTCCTATGGCTACTCTCACTACACTTAGCCGGGATCATGGCTTAGCGCATCTGCCTGGGAACCTCTGATGGAGAGTCACTGTGTCCCTTACTTGAGTGGGCCACCGCCACCTGCTCCCACAGTGTGCTCTCTTGAGCACATCTTTAGCGACCTTCCGTATGCCCCAAGAGCGCAAATGGAACTTCAGGCCCCGGGGCATGGGTGCGATCTAGGCCCCCTGCGCCTGCACCTCCTGCAGCCCCTGCCAGCCAGGGAGGGAGCAACTGTGTGCTGACTTCAGGGCACATCAGTGCTCCCTGACCCACCAGACACACCCCCCAAAGGTCAGTCTCAAGGTATGAGATGGGTGTCCAGGATACTTACTTCTGATATTTTCTCCCCCCCCAGGCACCCTATCAGATGCTTTCCCTAGCCTCCCCCTTCCTTTACATTCAAGTATGTCCACTCCCCTGGGTGGAGTCTGCCCTCCCCTTCTCTAGGGAAATAAGCCTTTACCTAGTGGCCTCCTCCTGATGCCAAAAGGGCTTCAGGGGGAAAAAAGCTAATGACTCAGAAGGGAGAATAGAGTGGGAAATATGCCCTAAAATATTGTCCTGCTACACAGATTCAAGTGCTGGCTTCATTCCAGATTCCTTTTCCCAACTGGTCTGTGTCCAGATTCAGAAACATTCCAAAAGTCCATTTCAGAGCCCGTGTCTGCAAAGAGCAAGGACATCATCGTTGCCCACTTTCACGACACGGGTATGTGCCAGGGGTGACATGCGTACATGAAGTTATGTATTATGGCCAGCGGCACACATACGTGATATTGAAATATTTTTATTAAATCCCAAGTTCTAATTTCGTTCTTCTCTGTATTCATTAGAAGCCGAACACCCCGAATCCAGGAATCACACCACCCCAACCTGTCTGCCCTCTTCACCATTTGGTGTGACACATCGCACAGCACAACCCACACCTGTCTTGTCAGTGAACACTTCTGTTCATTGTCTCATTTTCTCTAAGCAAATTCCTATGTGAAAAATCCCTACATGATCCCTACCATGATAGTCACCCACACTTTGAAGAAATGCTTTTATTTTCTGTACATCACATCACCCCTTTGACTGACTTTTTGACTGACTTTTCACCCCTTTTTGACTGACTTTTCACCCAGCAACTATGGCTTCAATTCAAATACTGAAGAGACACGAAATTGATCGACTCTGCTGATCTGTGGAATATTTGCATTTTTCTCACAACTCTAGAAAATCAGAGGAGATTTTCAGCTTTTTTTTCCTGGTGTGTCCCTTTTAAGGCTGTCACGCTTTTGCATAAACTTTTATGGAAACACACACAGACAGTGACAAGGAAATGCAGCTGAGCACTTGCCTGAAGCTCACTGGTGTCAGCCAGTTTGGCTTTGAGGTCAGTGTTCGATTCTCGACACACGCTCAGCCCCTTCTGCAGCCTCTCCACCTTCTTCTGCAACTTCCTGATGGTGACATTGCCCTCGTCCCCCTCCACGGCCGATGCCAAATGCACCTGCTTCTCCTCCTCCAGCTGGGCTATTTTTTGCCAGAGGAGGTTCATGTGCAGCTCTTTGCTCTCCAGTCTTTCTTTCTGAGTCTTTAGCTGGTTTAATACAAACAGGGATTTTTTTTTTAATAATCATTGAATAGTCAGTAAATATAAATGAATTACTCAGATAACGTTGATCTTTATCTACACTTCAATAAGACTAATTTGTAAACCATCAGATTTTCCTGATTGCATTTTTCTATCCCTATTTTTCCAAGCATTAATTTGGTAGCTGCAAAGTATGAGACAAAAAGAGCCACAGAAAATGCACAAAGGAGTAGGCTTTCAATGTCTGATTCCCTCCAACATTATGTGCATCATAATAAAAATGTAAAATTACTTTTAAAACTACTAAAATGGGCTTATCAAGAGCAGAACATAATAAGACAGACAAAATCCTCTCCAACACCCCACGGCAACTATACTGCTACTGGTCTTTTCTGAAAGAAGACAAAGTGTAAATTAGTACCGAAAACCCAGTGCGACTACTTTCAATCACTTAGAACCAGGTTGAGTGGCACCAAACGTGGGAGTTGATATATTTTTAAAGTAAGCTATATGAAGGAGATTTTGAGGAAAGCTTTGTTTATATATTGAAAATCTTAGAAATAGAAGGGACTTCAAGAAGGCATTGCTTCATTAGTGTCTTTACTATACGCCAGACCTTATACCATCCACAAACCAGGCTGAAGAGGGTCTGCAAATAGCACTTAGCATCGACGGTCAAACTTGATGAAAGAAATTGTAATGGTTTTTAGAAAAAGATTATGGACTCTATGAGGAGAAAAAAATCCTCCTGGGCTTCATATGTCACAATTAGTGAGTAGAATATTAAGTACAGGAACCTCTTTCATCTCTTACAAACACTGGGAATTGGAATCGTGTAGAATTATAGAATGTTAGAGCTAAAGACCATCCCATTTTCCCTAATTATATATTCTGCATTAGTAAAGTGTTTGAAGGTGTGAAGGGCTTACTGAAATGAGGGCTTAAATATCTTGTCTAACAGTGACAGCAATGTCCATGCCCACATCCTTTTTTAACAAGGCGCTTTTAGTATTTCTCTAACTAAACTCCCTTTCCTGAGCTTCTTCATGTCAAATTTCACTCTACTGCAAATTTACCATGGTAAGTTCTGTACGCTAGTCATTTTAATAATTATATAATACTTAAGAAGGAATAATATTGGATATTGAGGAAAAATCAATTATCTGAGAACTTCAGAAAGAATTGTAGCTCAGTTTAATGTCTCTGATGGTACTAGGGGTTGTCTGCTTTCTTTTATAAAATATTCCTTAAGATACAGTAAATGGAGAAGAGGTCAAATATGAATAGAGCATCTTCTATGAACCAACAGTACAAAAATGCTATTTATTAACAACCTCATGAGGTAGGCATCATCCCCATCTTAAATACGAGGAAACACAGAGAAGTATATAATTTGCCCAATGTCACACAGCTTGGTTGAACCAAATTGAGAACCCAGATGTGACTCATTAAGCAGCCTATACACGATAATTCTACCATAGAATTTTCTCCTAAGAACTATTCTAAGGACACATCTGTGTTTTCCTATTTCTTTCCCCAATGCCAATAATTACATAATAATTATGTTTTTATGTTTCATCCATTCATTTATGTAGTCTAAACTGTTTCTAAGTCTTCCTTTGAGTGAGTGGAAAGTAAACTCTTCTCCTCTCTACTTTCTAGTGCAAGAGAGCTTATATAAAGGTGAGACTGCTAGATGTTGTCCAGCTCTCCTCTTCTCCCATAGTCATAGAAACAGTGACTTCTTCAGCTTGACAAATGGCTACCCAGAGTAAAGGCTACAGTTCCCAGCCTCCCTTGCAGCTAGGTTTAGCCATCAGAACACATTCTAGCTGTGGGATATAAACACAAGTTCACATAGAAAACTCTGGGAGCCTCCTTTAAAAGACAGCTCATGCATGTTCTTTTGCATCCCTCTTCTTCATCCCTTTCTTTTTTAACCTTCTGCCCGGAATACAGATATAATGGTTCTAGGCACCACTGTGAACCATGACAATAAGGACCCTGCTAGGGATGGGCAATTACTGAGCTGAAAGGAGCCTGGGTCCTTGGAAACTTTACAGAGTAGAGCTGCCAACTCACTCTAAGCTGCTTACCTCCAGAAATGGATGTGAGGGAAAAAAATACCCAAAAAAACCCCTTCTACTTGTTTAAGCTATTCACAGTCAAACATAACCTTAGATGATACACTTACTTTCCCTTCAGACTTGAAACAGAGACTCAGCTTCTAAATACATATTTGTATAATATGTTTCCTAGCCACACTGGCAAATATGGTGGAAATAAATTATTTTTCAAGATTTAAGTTTCTCAGAATTTCCCTCTCTCAACACCAGCAATATCCCCTACCTTTCTCTGTAAACTGTAGGCGACCGTCTTGTTTTCAATGACTGTGCTGCTCTCGAGGCGGACCAGCTGCTCTGTGCGAGCTAAAACTACATCCAGACGCGTGTCGAAGCCAAGTGCAGCAGCCATCTGGTCCAACTTCATCTTCTCTGAAAGCTGACCCAGAAATTTAAAATACTAAACCCAAGAACAAAAATGAAAATGGGACACAAAAGTAGAGTTAACAGGTGATCTCACAGAATCCTTGTGTTTCTCCCAAGCTTACAGGTAGTTCTCATTAAACCCAGTACAGAGCCCAGCCCCTGACTCCAGTGCTTGGTGATGAATTCTTGAACCACCTTGCCCGCTCCACGTTCTGTTCCTTGTCCAAATTCTCTTGACTCTCCTGGTCAGGGGCCTTGATGTTCAGTCTAACATTATACACTCTTCTTAACCCTGCCACCTGACAAATGTGGCACGCTCCTGACTGCATCTGAATCTCTCTGCTTTGGGTACATGCTGCTGCTACCATGACCCTCCCAGCTCCTGGGATCTACTGGCTAATCCAGCCCCTGCGATCCACTCATCCACGTACCTTCCATGGAAATTTTGTCCACCTAAGTGGGTCCTGGCCTCCAAGGTGGAAATTGACCAATTAGCTGGTTGCCATTTTACACTTCTTGGTTTCTACAAATCACGCTGAAACCAGAGCTCTCCATACAAACAAACTTGGGCAACATTTTTGTTTTTGTAAGTTAAAATTCTTTAGAAAATGTCTTTAGGGCTTCCCTGGTGGCGCAGTGGTTGAGAGTCCGCCTGCCGATGCAGGGGACACGGGTTCGTGGCCCGGTCCGGGAGGATCCCACATGCCGTGGAGCGGCTGGGCCCATGAGCCGTGGCCGCTGAGCCTGCGCGTCCGGAGCCTGTGCTCCACAATGGGAGAGGCCACAGCAGTGAGAGGCCCGCGTACCTCAAAAAAAAAAAAAAAAAGAAAATGTCTTTAAAAGTTTTTAATGTATCAAAGTTAAAGGAACAACATTCTAAAATTGAGCTGTATCAGGGAATTGAGCTGTAACAGGTTAAAGTTACAAAACTACCCTAGGATCCTCCTCCACTTGATTTCTGTGGCTTATCTCATCATGCCAGATATTAATCCTTACTAAGTGCTTGATGGATAAATAAATCCATCAATGAGCTTTCTATAACATAATTTCATGATCTGGGTTCTATCTTTGAAAGTTCCTTCTCATTGCAATAACTCATCCAACTGGCATTTTTAGGCAATTACATGTTTAAACAAGTATAAAGTATCATTTCCTGATGACTAAAGCACGCCAGCTTAAAGCACAGAGCTATCCATATTTCAGTCATCAGAATGAAATTATTTGTAAGTGTATATTTTCCAATTTTGTTGAAAAGCATACGTAAAACTTCATCTCTCCTGTAAGTCACAGCCGTTACAGACATTGCTGCTGTATTGTGTGACAGGACCACCACAGGCTGTTTTTGTCTCTGAATCATCAGTTTGTCACTTCTTTTTTTGGCTGTCTTGGGTCTTCGTTGCAGCGTGTGAGCTTCTCATTGCGGTGGCTTCTCTTGTTGCAGAGCACGGGCTCTAGGCACGCGGGCTTCAGTAGTTGTGGCTCGCAGGCTTCAGTAGTTGTGGCTCGGGGGCTCTAGAGCACAGGCTCAGTAGTTGTGGCACACAGGCCTCGTTGCTCTGCAGCACGTGGGATCTTCCCTAACCAGGGCTTGAACCTGTGTCCCCTGCATTGGCAGGCGGATTCTTAACTACCGCGCCACCAGGGAAGCCCCAGTTTGTCACTTCTTAATGTTGGGTCAGCCCCCCTCATGGACTATTTCATTTCTAATCTATGCAGATGAAAGTGAAATAACTGCTACTGTTTGTATTTTAAATAAAATAGAGTCGGTACCTTTCATGCGAAGGTATAAAAGCCTCTCTTTCTATTTCTACATGTGACCCATCCACTCAGTATTCAAGGATCTACAGCAGGCCAAAGGGGATTAAGGCAGGACTGAGCCAAGACCCCACAGAGAAAGTGCCTTTTCAAGGATCTTGGCCAAGCCTCAGAAAGTTAACGTTGCTGACAGGATTCCTGTACATTTTGTTCATTTGAATCACAGTGTAGCATGAATATATTCTATGTCGTATAAACCTCAATTACCTGTATTTAAATTTAATCTCTATACACCTTTGCTTTTCAATCTTACATGCCTACTATTTAAATTTACCTCAATTACCTGTATTTAAATTTAATCTCTATACACCTTTGCTTTTCAATCTTACATACCTACTAGCCTTACTAGGCAGTAAGGCAACTATGACTATTTTATAGGCAGTTATCTACGAGAGATTCACCATGGGCAGAATCAGTTTACACAACTTGATTGCATGACTGAAAGCTGTTTTGGCATAACCTCAATTAAAATTAATGAGTCATCCTAGTGAAGGCGGGAAGAGACAACGATCTACCTAAAAGTCTTGCCTTTGATATGCTTCTTCTATTATTTAAATAATATTTATTGATTCTTGCTCTAAGCCCTGGAAAAATCCAGAAAAAATGATTTCCCCGGGCCTCAAGAAGTTCTGAGTTGACTGGAAAAGACAAATTAAGACATGGATACAAAAAGGGTGATTAGTGCCGTGACAGAGCCAGGTACGTGTTGCGTGAAGAACTAAGCCTCTGAGGAAAGGCTTCCAGAGGAAGTGGCATTGGAGCTGAGTCTTGAAGGGATAGTTATTTCTAGAAGAAGGTAAGGAGAACATTTTCTCAGAGAGACCAGCAATGTGCAATATGGATTGCCTCTAGACTCTCAGAGCCACTCTGCCTGCAGAAAAACCTTTCTTTGAGTCAGAACCCTCCTGTGGCTTTCCATTACCCACAGGATAAAGCCTCACGTAATCAGCCTGCCCTACCTCAGTTATTCCTGCCACCTTGAGAGCTGCCTCCTGCCTCTGCCTCGGCAAGCATCACGTTCCAGTCTCCCTGTCACCCTCTGTTTCTTCATCCTTCCTGCTGTCCCCTCTGCCTCAAATTCCTTCCCCACCGCTTCTGCCTGCCAAGTTCCTACTCATTCTTTCAGGCCCCTCTCACATGTGACCGCTTGTGTGAATATGGCTCATTTCCTCACACACAGAAATAGGGAAGAAGTTCCTTTATCTGAATTCCTGTCGCATTGTATACCTATCTCGATTGTAGCACTAACTGTACTCATTGTGCCCTGATTTGCCCATCTCATCCATGACACTAGGATTTCCCACAGACGCCTCTTAGGCATCTTTGCATATCCAACCCTCAACACAGGCGTGGTGTGTCCTCAACTTTTTTAAGTACAGAGGATGAAAATGAATGAGTGTCCAGAGTACAGATTTTTCAGCTGAAGAGTATTTTTCATGCCAAACTCTGCACCTATGCTCTTGAGCCCATCTGTCTCTTTTTCTTCCCCTACAGATGCCCGTGACAAGGTACAAACATGTACCTTGCCATTCTGTCCGATAAAACCTTGCTCTGATCCTGTTCATAGCTTTGGCTTCATGCCTCTTTTCTCTTTGGTCACCAGCCTTGGTAGTCGTATAAGTCTCTAGCCCTTCTCTTCCTAGTCACCCCTCCTATTCTCCACCGCTCTACCAAAACTGCCACTCAGATGTCACCAATGGTCTTCCCAGGGTCAAATCTTAAACTTAGACCCCATCTCTTCTCACTCTACCTTCCTTGTCGCCACTATCGTTTCTGAGTCTCTCCACACTGCAATCCCAGCTCCACAGTGATGAGATCTTTCTAAAATACTGTGATGTTCAGAAGTCACTTATTACACGTCATAGTCTACAGAATAAAGAGAACTCAATCTTCATAATCCAAGCCATTCCAATCTGCTCGCCTGTCAGAGCCTCGCCAAGAATGCCACGTTCCAGCCACATGGCAACAGCTACTCTGCGCTCTCTGAATATACTATGCACTTGCAACTTTCATGCTTTTGTTCAAACTGTCTCCCCTACAGTATCTGCTCTTTCTCTCCACTAAAACCCTACTTATCCTTCGAAGGTGAACTCGATTATCTCCTCCACTGTAAAATCCTCCCCTCATCCAGAATTTATCACTCCCTTCACTGGACTCCTAGAGCACTCTGTTGATCAATACATCTATTATAACACTTATAGCCTTATAGTACAGCAAACTATTTGAATGTCTGTCTCCTCTACTGAATCATGAGGTTTTATGGTCAAGAACTGCGTGTTATACCTTACCCCCCAAACCTTCAGAGTCTCATATATAACAGACGTTCAATAAATACCTGTTGAATTTAATTGAATTAACTTGAATCAAGGAAGCTCCAAACAATAGCAAGGAACACCAAAACAACATCCACTGTTCCTTGAAATTTACTCAGAACTCAGAACTTAACCAATCTACCAAAGTACTGCAAAATTCAAAATATTTCCAGGTGAAATTTTATACTGCAGCAGATGTTTCCACCCACAGACATGCCCTCAGGTTATTACTTTTTGCTTCTCGAAATTCAAGTTGTCTCGCAAAACGTCTCCAGAGACCAGCTCTCCCTCCAGATGTGTCAGCTGACCCTGAAGAGTCTCCAACTTCTTTTCTGCTTTCTGGGCTCTCTGTAGAGCTCTCTGGTGAAACCCAGACTCATTTCCCAACTGTTCAACAAGCTCAGATATTTGGGCTTCAAGCTGGGAGACCATCTGGAAACAAAGAAACAGAACAAGGATAAGCCTTGTTTCAGATTCAACAAAGTGTTAAAATCTACTGCTTAGCCGAAGGGACAAAACTATTTATAACACCAGCTTCCAGATTCTCTGCAACAATTAACTTAAAAAAATAGGTAATGGATAGCTGTATTTGCCTCTGCCTGAAATAAATCTACACTCGTTAGCTAATAAAATATTTTACTGGTATTTTTAATTTTTATATAATTCCTTAAACAGGTTCCTCGAGAAGTATTTCGGGAAAACACTTACTCCTAAAACTACTATTAATTTAGGAGTTTCAAAGCTTAGTTGGAAAAAGAATTCAGACAGAAAGTACTTTGAAAACTTTTGAGTTTTCAAAGTACTTTGAGTTTTCCAGAGAAACTCTTTCACCACATATACCAGATTAAGATTATACAATGAGGTAATCTTGATAGGTAACCTTGAGACATTATCAGGAATTCAAGGGCAGAAAGATATTTTTTCAAGCTTTTTTTAGAACTTTCTATTGCATATTGGTTACTCATGCACTGAAGTGCAGTGGTACTGCGTCTGTGCTGAATAGTTTTGGAGTAATGTCATCGTTTCAGCATTTGAAAGGGCAAAATTCCACTAATATAATGACTCTAAATACGGTCAATAGCAGAGTATAAGAAGGCAAGGAAATCTGATCACCACCTCCTCTTCTAAAGCATAAAACCACTATTTCTCCATTAAAGGACCCAAAACTCTACACAACCCCCTACCTTGCCCAACGCTTCCATCCTTTCCTGGAGTTTCCCTCTCTGTCCTGACCTTCCCTTAAACCAAGAACTTAAATTTACCAAACACCTCAAGTACACTTTGAGATTACTCAAATTGATTCTGCCAAATCCAATTTTCAGACAATGTTGAATTCGATAAAAACACCAAGTTTGAGGTGATAAATTTGTTTGGCTTTGATGGTTTATTTTGGAAGAAGAAAGGGGAAAAGTAGTAGATATTTACATAATACTCAGTACCATTCTCACAGAAATTAATATATCTTGACGGTCTCAGGCTTACAGTCTCAGGTTAAAAAAAAAAAAATTCCTGTTTGCCTATCTACAAACAACCAAATTTAAAGGCAAGAAGACATTCAAGCTGTCTTCAACTATTTTAAAAAGCGATTATATAGAAGAATAGTAGGATTTGTTGAGTTGCCCTCAGAGCTCAAGTTGAGGACCAAAAGGTATAAATCAAAGAATCTTACTCGAAGGTAAAGAATTTCCCCCAGCCCCAATAATTTCAAAGTGATACATACTCACTGTATAAGAAGATTCATTACGGACAAACACAAAAGTGTAAATAAGCAAAACTAATTCCCATGATCCCACCACCCAAAGGCAACAACTATTAATATTTTTTAATAATTTATTTGTATGTATTGCTAAAATATAGTTGAGATGTTATATATGCAATTCTGTGGGTTTGTTTTTACCTCATATTTTAAGCATCTTCACATGTCAGGCAGTGGAGTTCCCAGTCACTGGAGAAGGCTAGAATTGGGCCAATCAAGGAAGGTTAAATTACTTAATCTCTGAACTCTCTAATTTTGTCCTTCTAAGGCTCTCAAGGTCCGAGGCCTATAATTCAATTAATTCTATACTCCTTTGAGTGTTTAAAATCAGCTATTTGATGGCAAGCTGCTCAGCATCATATCCATGGAATTCCATTTCCAAAGGAAATTTATACTTTCATTATAGACTATGAGGCTTTAAGAACCTTCATTTCATGTTTCCTACCTTTAGTGCAATAGTAGGTCTGACCTTAATGCAAAAATGCATTAAGTACCATATACAAAGTAACCTACAGAACAAGGGCTATCAAACAACGTCCTCAAGATACTGGCTCCTAAGGGGCTGTCTAATGATACTATGTTGTACAAGGGATGACACATTTCTGTGCAACTGAAAATGTGGTTTCACACTGGACTCCCAGTAGAAAGTAAGTCTTTCCACCTGAAGATCCTTCCACAGTTCTCCTATCTCACAGTTCACCTGGCAAAGAGAATGAAACCAAAGAGCTAACAGATGCAGAAAATCTCAGCTGGAGAGATGGAAAACTGTGTGATCACTTAGCCACAGTCAACACGCTGCAGACCTTACCAGAGGAGAGCAAAGTCTTCAATGGAAATCAATCAGTAATGACCTTGAGCAAGTGCAGTAACTAGACTCAGAGAGTGATAATGACCCTGAAGGAAGAAGCAGACACCTGATGTAGACCAGACTGTGGAACAGGGACTTTAAAGTCAGACAGTCCTGATTTCAAGTTCTCACTCTACCACTTACCAGTGTGTTAACTGAAGCAAGAAATTAACCTCTCTGAAACTCATAGACTTTGCATGATGAGCAGCTGAGCTAAATTAGATAATCCGAGTAGCCCGGTATCCCATACCCAACTGAAGTTCAACATATTGCATCCACTTTTTTTTTATTAACATCTTTATTGGAGTATAATTGCTTTACAATGGTGTGTTAGTTTCTGCTTTATAACAAAGTGAATCAGCTATACGTATACATATATCCCCATATCTCCTCCCTCTTGTGTCTCCCTCCCACTCTCCCTATCCCACCCCTCTAGGTGGTCACAAAGCACCGAGCTGATCTCCCTGTGCTATGTGGCTGCTTCCCACTAGCTATCTATTTTACATTTGGTAGTGTATACATGTCCATGCCACTCTCTCACTTCGTCGCAGCTTACACTTCCCCCTCCCCGTGTCATCAAGTCCATTCTCTACGTCTGCGTCTTTATTCCTGTCCTGTCCCTAGGTTCTTCAGAACCTTTTTTTTTTTTTTAGATTCCATATATATGTGTTAGCATACAGTATTTGTTTTTCTCTTTCTGACTTACTTCACTCTGTATGACAGTCTTTAGGTCCATCCACCTCACTACAAATAGCTCAACTTCGTTTCTTTTTATGGCTGAGTAATATTCCATTGTGTATATGTGCCACATCTTCTTTATCCATTCATCCGATGATGGACACTTAGGTTGCTTCCATGCCCTGGCTATTGTAAATAGAGCTGCAATGAACATTGTGGTACATGACTCTTTTTGAATTATGGTTTTCTCAGGGTATATGCCCAGTAGTGAGATTGCTTGGTCGTATGGTAGTTCTATTCTTAGCTGCATCCACTTTTATCATCAGTATTACTCCTCCAGTATGTGGGTTCACTCAGTCCTTTGCTTTTCTTAGTTTATGGAGCCTTTCAGGAATTATGTTATATCGTGTTTCTCAAACTCTTTTCAGCCCATAGAGCCTGTTTTTCAACTAGAAGTCTTTCTGGTAAAGACAAATAAGGAATAAATGTGTTGAATCAGAGCTGAGGGGGTCCCTCCTGCATCCTCACCCTGGGTGGACCTGAAAGCGTTCCATGGAACCTGCAGACTCGGCAGAGTGTAACTTTTAAAAACACCAGGATGGCTGACCAGTGCAGAACCTACCCAACCTCCCTGCCAAGATTCTGGCGTCCAGAGAGGAGCAAACAGCTATGAACTTCCCTATATTCTATGCACCACAGAACTTACCTGCATACGCTTACCTAGATCTCCATGAATATGATACCACCAAGTCTTTTCAAAGTTAAATTTACATATTTTTATTCAAATAAATTAACATTCCAATCTGACTCAGTTCTTGGGAACACCAAATGCCAATGCCGGGGTGAAAATACGTGTCCCATCGAAACTGTAAAGTTCTGTTGTGTTTCTCACACCAAGAATGTGATTTTCTTTCCTTTTTTTTTTTCTCCTCCTTTTTCTTAGTACCATTTGTTAATATATCCCTGATACTCTGTGGCACAAGATGTGCCAGGGATTTCAACACTAGAGATACATGGAATAGGGCAGGGAAGAGGGGGTGGATTGTAATAAAGAATACATATCTCAATTTTTTAAAAACAAAAAGAAGGCCCTGAAATAAACCATACTTCAAAAACAAGCAGCTTGGATTTTGGAAGTGAAGTCATAATGCCCTAACAGAATTAATTTACTTCCCAAGGACAAGTAGTTGTTGATTTTTCCAGAGAGGGAACTTTTGCCCTAAGATTAAACCCAATGGAAACACGAGAGCTCAAAACTGAAGAGAGAGCCACTCAGGTCACTTAAGGGCCAGTGCCTTTTGGACATGGACAATTCTCTTCTGATTACTGAAACTAGATTTTCACTTAAGAAATACACAAAATAAGTTATCAGGAACCAATCAAATTATCCTTCCTTCTTGTCAGTACTTATGGCCAACTTTATGGACAGGCTAGCCCTACACCTGTCATACATAATAAAAGTATGACATACATAATAAAAGTTGTGTATGTCAACTTTTATTATGACTTGAATTGGGTCACCCCAAAAGAGATGCGGGGAAGTCCCCTGGTGCCTCAGAATGTGACCTTATTTGGAAACAGAATCTTTACAGAGATAATCAAGTTAAAATGAGGTTTTGAGGATGGGCCCTAATCCAATAGGACTGGTGTCCTTATTAAAAGAGGAAATTTGGAAAGAGAGACACACAAGTAGAAGGAAAATTATGTGAAGACACAGAGAGATCATGGTCCATAAGCCAAGGAATACCTGAGGCTACAGAAGCCAGGTGAGAGGTGCGAAACAGGTTCTCCCCTGCAGCACTCAGAAGACACCAATTCCAACACCTTAACTTTGGACTTCAAGCCTCCAGAACTGTGAGACAATACATTTCTGTTGTTTAAGCCACCCAGGTAGTGGTACTTTGTCATGGCCATTCTAGGAAATTAATACACTATAGAGGCTGGGAGAGCTGAAATCTCTATCTGTGTACTTTCCCAGATGCCCTTGTAGCCAGGGGTGACTATAGAACATAATGCTGGACAATTAAATGTCAAAGGAAGTCTACTTGAAGCTTCTGGGCAAACGTTTGGTTTAGGATATTGGAGGATTAAGAACAGAGCAGAATGATGAGATCAGAAGGGGGAGTGTGGGAGTTGCAGAAACATCTCAGGTCCTTTATGGCATCGGATTGCTTCCCCAGAGCTCCCACACCAGACTGGAAAAGCTCCAGTGGAGGATGTACAGCCTTGTGTGTGCTCTAAAGCAGAACAGACGAGCTGTCTAGATAAATTTTTGTAAGGTTGTACTAATTTGTCTATAATGAAGGAGACGACATGGAAATCCCTCATGGTCCTGTCCTCTCTGTACAGATCAATTCTCAGCCAGGTGACTAGCCAGTTTGGAAACATCTAAAAGTTAAAAAACAAACAAAAAAACACTTTGCCTCAAGATTCTAAACTAAAATCTGAAAACGTCACAGCTTCCTGTCATTGTGTAAGAAACCATTATTTCAAAAACACTTGTTACGAGTGTCCTGAAATTTCAGGCTGCATAACATCGAAATACTCATTTAGAATTCCTGGGAACCCGACAGTAGAACATTCCTCTAAGAGAGTGGTTTTCAACTAGGGACAATTTCACCGCCCACCCCCCAGCCCCAGGGACATTTTGCAATGTCTAGAGACATCTCTGCTTGTCACAAACTGGGGAGAAGAGGAGGTACTATCGGTATCTAGTGGGTAGAAGCTGGAGATGCTGCTAAACATCGTACAATACACAGAACAGCCTTTACAACAAAGGATTATCCAGCTCAGAACATGTCAACAGCTGAGATACCCTGCTCTAAGATATAGTAAAGCATTTAAAAAGAAAATTAGATTCTGTTATAATCAGAAAAGCATGGAACAAGCAGAAATGACTTACTGAAAAAGTGTGGGTCGTGTCCTGAGTTCTACCCCGAACTGCAACTAGAGGAGAGTGAAAATGAAGAGCGAAGAGGTAAACAAGAAAAGCAATGTTCAGTAAGTAGGAGTCACGGTGAAGGGGAGAATTTGCCAGGCCCTGAGCACAAGGGTATTACTCAAGAGTGGACTGTGTGTTTATCCACGGCAGCTGGCAGGGCGTTGCAGCCTCCTCAACAAACAGATTCATCAAACTGCAAAGCTCCCATTCTTCAGGAACATTTCTAAGACAATATATGGAATCCATTTTCTCCTGATTTTACTTGAAGAGGAGTCACACAAGGTGCCAGCTATATGCTTGATTTCAGGCTTCTAAATAGTGAGAGCAGCTACTGAAAAAAATTACAGGGTAGGAAAGGCGGACAAAGGCACTAAAAACACTGAATCATTCTCATTTTTATGAGGAGAGGGAGAAGGCATATCCAGCTTAACCAATTTACATCATTTTGCTTTAGAAAATAAACATATACTTCATGCTGACAACTTTATGCCATGTTTCACATGCTGGAATTAAAATAGTTTTAGGAAAACATTTGGGAAAATAGAAGAGGGAAGCAATAAAATGAAATGGCAAAGATCCATTAGCTGTTGGAGTACGTCTATTACTATTCACGGTAAGTCACTTGAAGTTTTTCCCAGTCCTGTAAATAATTCCCTTCCCCAATCCAGGACCTATATGTGTACTGCATCACAAGATAAACTGAGTCACTCTCAGAGACCCACACATGTTACAGGGGTGAACATTTTATATCCACAGAGAATCCTACACTTGAACAAAGGAGTCACTAGGGCTGCTCCTGGAGTACATGTGAATTTTGCAGTTTTAAAGGGAATTAAAAATGTTTTATCGGGACTTCCCTGGTGGCGCAGTGGTTAAGAATCCACCTGCCAATGCAGGGGACACCGGTTCAACCCCTGGTCCAGGAAGATCCCACATGCCATGGAGAAACTAAGCCCGTGCACCACAACTACTGAAGCCCACGCGCTCTAGGGTCCACGAGCCACTATCACTGAGCCCACATGCTGCAAATACTGAAGCCTGTGCACCTTGAGCCTGTGCTCCGCAACAAGAGAAGCCACTGCAGTGAGAAGCCCGCGCACCACAACGAAGACCCAACGCAGCCAAAAATAAATAAATAAATAAATTTATTTTTTAAAAGAAGTTTCATCACTAAAGGAAATTTACAAATGCAGCCCCGAACTTTGAGTTAGTGATCACTTTGAGTTTTTTAGGATCATTTAAAGGAGGAAAAGTGCATTTTCTCCTTTCAAGCAAAAAAATGAACTCAATAGAAGAAATAGTTCCTAATGGAATCATACATAGAATTTGGATATTATTTACCTTAAAACCTCATTAATTAGGACTTCAATAATCTGGATTTGAGGATAGTTTAAACAGAGTGTGGGCTGAAATTAACTCAGCTAAGCAAAGCTTTATAGAAAATGAGACTTGCTAATAGTATAAATAAGGTAACAAAATTAAGCAAGCTTCAATCATATGTGTGATTTCAACCATTTTTAAATCCACTTGTTAAATAGGTCCCCTGAAAGACTGTTCCAGGTACCAACACATCAGGAAAAGGAGGCGAGAAGGGGAGGAGGGGCCAGGGCAGCAATAGTTAATGTTTAGTATTGCTATTTGCCAGTGTGTTAAGGACTTCCTAACAATTTTTTTTCATTTAATGCTTACAACAAACAACAACCTGAAGAGGCAGATACAGTTGCAGGTCCAGGAACTCTTATCTACAATTGCAAAATCCAAAAGGATCTGAAAGCTGACGGTTTTTTTCCAAAAGTTATTTGCTAGCAAAGCTTGACCTAACAGGATTTGGCAACAAACCCTGACCTGAAGTGACCGAGGCTATTCACAGTCTTGGTGGGTCCCACGCAGCAGAGCTGCTCACAGCTTTTGCCACAGAAGATGAATGTGGTGATTATGGGGTGCTGTCCCAGACCCCACTGAGGAGGAATATGGAAGGGTGCTTTCTCCATTACCTTTCTGGGGACAATTTTACCTTCCTAAACACTGAAAAATTCTGAATTCAAAACCACAGCAGGCTCCAAGGTTTGCAGACAAGGGGTGTGGACCCTGGGCTGTTCCCGTACAGCAGGCCAGGAAACAAAATCTCAGAGGCTGTCCTCTCAGGAACCTGCCCAAGGTCCCATCTGGAGCAAGTGAGTGTGCAGTAGAGACCAAGATTCAGCCCGGGGAGCTCTGAGTCCAGAACCCGCATGGTAGCATGTGGTCAGGCTTCGGGACTATAATATATAATTGAAAGTAGTACAACCGCATTTAAATGCTACTTTTGACTAACTCAGACAACCCACTCACTCACTGAGTATGCTGAATGAAGGATCTGACTGTCCTTAAGAAGCCTGTACGCAGCCATCGCCCACTCACCCGTTTCCCGCTCTCTTCCCGGTCGCCCATTTCTCGAATCCTCTCCAGAATGGCATCCTCCGTGGGCCTAAGCGTGCCCGAGCTGCTCCTCAGGAGGGCTGCAATTTTCTCCCTAAATGAGGAGTACTCGCTCTGCGAGGCTGTGGCTGCAGCCACACTGGCCTTCAAACTCTTCTCCAACTCCAGAGGGCTTCTCTTCAAGAGGTTCAGCTCCTGCTTTGAGGCATCCCAGACCCGCTGGCCAGCAAGCAGCCTTTCCTGGAGGATCTTAACTTCCCCTTCAAGAGCTTCTTTCTCCTCTACAGCACTGAGCAAGTCCTAAAATAATTTCGGAAAGTGAGGACAGTAGCATTATCAGCTAAGGAGGGGAACCTGCATTTGCTTCTCATTTACCTTGCTTGCTAATAAGTTCAAGCAGTTAGGGTTAAATGCTCATTCCATTTTTAATTTTAGGTGCCCTATCCTCTCTTCATAAAGTTGTTCAATTGTAAAGCTATGTTAGGTAAATTTAGATGTCTGAAAAAGAGAAGGGATATAAAATCAGGGCTAGAAAAAAAAAGAAGGAAACTGACATATAAGCCTTTTCTATGTGGACCTCTGGAAAGAGTTAATAAAAACAAATCATTGGCTAACATACTACTAGATTCGATCCATATATAGAATATGTTTACAGGCCTATGTGTCCTTAAGTTTGGTATAAATGGAAATTGATGTTGAGTAAACAGTAAACCCTCAGAGTCCTAATAAGTCACTAAAAGTTATTTGAATGAAGATGTCTCCCCTTAAAACTATTTTAAATAACAGGTAGAATTATCATAAAAAATCATTGTATAAAGGAGAGTAGGGCTTCCCTGGTGGTGCAGTGGTTGAGAGTCCGCCTGCCGATGCAGGGGACACGGGTTCGTGCCCCGGTCCGGGAAGATCCCACATGCTGCGGAGCGGCTGGGCCCGTGAGCCATGGCCGCTGAGCCTGCGCGTCCGGAGCCTGTGCTCCGCAACGGGAGAGGCCACAACAGTGAGAGGCCCGCATACCAAAAAAAAAAAAAGGAGAGTAAAATCTTTCTTTCAATATTCATTGACTGTGTATCCCCCTGTCTCATAAAAATAAAACCGATACTGATAGGACCTGAAGAAAGGAAATAGAAAGGAGTAGCCATTTGGTGGGTGGGAGGATTAAAAGTTAGAGGGAGACAGAGTACCATACTGAGAAGAATAATTTCAAAGAATATGATATGTATGATTAGGTTTGTAAAAATAAAGGGCATTGAGAATGTTACCAGTACACCTACTTCTATTTACTATATGTAGAATGGTCCAAAGAGGCATAAAAAGGATATCTTTAAAATTCATTTAAAAAAAAAAAAAAACACTTGTGGCCAGCACTGCTATAATACTGTAGTCTAGGTAAATGGCATCATATTTTTGGTTTTTATTTAAAATAGTATGTTAGGGGCAAAAATAACTAAAAAGAAACCATATCGTCAAATAACAGATTCTACGTCTAAACTGGCCAGTTGACATTTCAGGCTCCTAGTTAAAATGCAATCATCCCTTTTGCATTAGAGCTTGAAGACAGGAAAAATGTTACTTGAAATGCTACCTCCTACCTTTTATTTTAAAAAAAAGAAAGAGAATATCTTCCTTTTTTTTTCCTGGTGATTTTTTTTTTAAAATCAAGGAAGTCTTGGGCATCAATTTGAATGAAAAGTCATCCAGTGGATGTAGGTAGTTAGAGAAAGCTGCCCCTTTCTGAGATGTAATAACTAAACTAATTATAGAAACTAGTTTGTGAAATGCTTTGCTTCTCCAGGTCCTGGCACCAGCTCCATTTCCCCACTGCCTTTCCAAACCAGTCGTCTGTGCAGAGAAGTCCCATTATTACTGCTAATTAAATTATGTACACTTTATCACAGATACAATATTTTAACACTTTACAGATTTCTTTTCAGATAGTAATACAGTAGCTGCTCAATTAGAGTAACCAGTATCCGCCTTGGCGATAATAAATTGGGCCCATGTATTACTCAGAAACTACCATCTAATGTGTGGTTAGAAAACTGAGGTCCTAAATTCAATGATGCAGGGATGAAAATTAATCCTAATCCCCTCAGAGTTCTAAAACTTGATAGGAAATTACATATTAACTTTTACATTGAAAGAAAGTCCCTAATGCAAAAGAGGGGAGTTTCCATGACCAATGGAGAGACATTTTTAACCAGGAATTTACAAAAGATCCTAAAAATACACAAAAAATATATCAGACACTTGAGTACTATAGACTTACTGTCAGTTTGGAATAAACTAATCAATCAGCAGCTTACAGCAGGAGACCAATAAACACCATTAAAATATTTCAGCTATGAGGCATTTTTTCCACCCCAATATCAGGCTGTTTTCTCACTGCCTTAGAGACCAGGGTCAAAACAGTCTTCTTTAACAAATCCAAAGCACCAATGCTTACGTCTAATAAAAATCAGAAAATTCTTTTGTGGTCATAGAATATAGTGGCACATGGCAGCAGGTCAGATTTTTTTTTTCTGGACACATTTCAGCCCACAGAACTATATGCTGTTTCTCGTATGAAATGCAGACTCGGGAGCCAGCGACAAGGCCTTGGGGACCTGCTCCCCCAGTGCTCTGATTAAGCGCTTCAGAATTCAGAGGCACGCGGCCGATCTGCTGGAAACAGATGTCCTCAGACTGAAAATGCAATTACTTGTAGAGCTATTGGGAGACAGCGGCTAGAGTCGAGTCTTGTTGCATGGCTACCTCAAGGATACACTGAAGTAATGTGACATTGGTGTCGCCGGCCAGGACCTCGGGACTGCTGTCAGAGCACACTGACACACAGAACAAGAAACAAGTAGCTCCCTGAGAGCAAAATCAGGGCTGACCTCCACAGAAGAAATCGCACAGGCAAATGAGCACAGACCCTATCAAGACAGTGACAGGGATCACTTTAAAAAATTTTTAAATTAACAAATCTTTAGATTCAGTGCTACTAATGCAACAAAGTATAATGACCCCTTCACAATTACTTTTATCAAAAACATTTGTAAATAATAAGATCAAGGTGTTCAATTTAATTTCCCAATTAAATGCATTAAGTAATGAAATCATTCAAAGGTTTGTGTTTTTAAAACACAATTGATTCCTATTACAATGTTGCTAACCATCCTATGGATTTGGATATGCCTGAGATCAAACTGCCTCTCAAAACTAAAATGACTAATTATCATCAGGGTAGAAAACCTCTGGCTTGAGCTTAATTCATCCAACCCTAGACAGATTTCATAAAATTAAAAATTCGTTGGTTATTTCTACCTACTACAGTTAACATTAACAAATAAACTCAAAAATTCCCCCAAACATGTCCTCTCATACATTGCTGGTGGAAGTGTGAATAGGTATAATTTTGATATAAATATCTAAAACATGTAATATGCACAATATCCTTTGGCCCTGTAATTCCATGATCTATTAGAGTGGAAGCTGCAGAGTAACATTTTACTTCAAAATGAGGAAGACCTTTCCCAAATCTGAGCTGTCCCAGTGGCATAATCAACCTTGGAAAATAATAAGAATTCAACTTAAATTTGAAATTCCCATTATTGACAAACCCGATACAAGTTAACAATAAGTTTAACTGTCCATGAGGCCAGTGTGTTCCTGGGCTTCGCTTCAGTACTGCAAAACGCTCTGCCCTGAACTGGTCAGACTGTGCCTGGAGGACCATGGACAGTTCCCAGCTGAAATTTTAAGAGGGACATTGTCAAAATGGAATGAGTTCTGCATCATGTGCTAGGATTAGACCCATAATAAAAATATTTATGCAGTCATGTTATTTTAAATTCTGTTTTAATTTACTTTAAATGTGTTGAATGAACCTAAAGACAAAGCATTGAAAACTTAATTATAGTTACAGAACAGAATGAAAATATTACAAACCTTGACAAGGTAAATACAATAATAAAATAAAAACTGGAATGCAGAACGATGGGAGTAAAAAGTAGGAGGCATTAAATTCATCATATATCATAGCAGAACATCTAAAAATACTATATCAGGTTGTTGAATCAGGAACAGAAATGTATTGTTTTAAAGTCTTAATGGTAATATCAGAGGTTCAAACAAGAGTTTGAGGCTAGAAGTGGAAGGAGAGATGATTTTTAATTTTACTTTGGAGTCTTATGAACATTTTTAATCTTTTATAATACGAGCAGATATTAGTTTAGGGTTTATTTTCATTTTAATTACTCACCATTTTAGAATAGTGAGCTCCTCTAGCTTATGAGCGCCAGGACCCAGACCTACCCACCATCCTGTTGGCACCAGTACTGGGATGCCTCAGGCCAAGTAGCTAGCTGGGAAGGGATACAGCACCACTAGTAGGCTGGCTGGCTTCCTTAGAACCCCAAAATCCACTAGCCCACCCACCAGAATGCCCAGGACCAGGCTCCACCCACCTGTGCACCTGCACTAGCCCTGGAACCCCCAAGACCAGCAGCCAGCTGACATTACTTGGCCACAGCCACTAAGAGGCCAACACCAGCTCTGAGATACCTTGGGCCCCTCAGTCAGCCACCCCAGGAACCAACCCCACCCACAAGCAGGCAGACAACAGACCCAGGACCACTGCAACCCAGGAACCTGCCATGTCAGGACCCAGCCCACACACGAAGGAGCCAACACCAGCTCTGGGACACCCTGGGCCACTCAGCCAGCACCAATCCCTAGAAACATACAATCTTCCAAGACTGAATCAGGAAGAAATAGAAAATATGAACAGACCAAACATCAGTAATAAAATTGAATCAGTAATTTTAAAACTTCCAACAAACAAAATTCCAGGATCAGATGGCTTCATAGGTGAATTCTACCAAACATTTAGAGAAGAGCTAACACCTATCCTTCTCAAATTGTTTCAAAAAATTGCAAAGGAAGGAACACTTCCAAACTCATTCCACAAGGCCATGTATTATCCTGATACCAAAACCAGACAAAGAATCACTAAAAAGAAAATTACAGGCTAATACCACTGATAAACATAGATGCAAAAATCGTCAACAATAAATTGGCAAATCAATTTTAACAATACATTAAAAGGATCATACCCATGATCAAGAGGGATTTATCCCAGGGATGCAAGGATGTTTCAACATCTCCAAATCCATCAGTGTTATATACTACATTAATATATTGAAAAATAAAAATCATATGATCATCTCGTAGATGCAGAAAAAGATTTTGACAGAATTCAACATCCATTTCTGATAATAAAAAAAAAAAACTCTCCAGAGAGTGGGCATAGAGGGAACATACCTCAACATAATAAAGGCCATATATATGACAAGCCCACAGCTAATATCATACTCAATGGTGAAAATCTGAAAGCATTTCCTCTAGGATCTGGAACAAGATAAAGATGCCCACTCTTGCCACTTTTACTCAACATAGTATTGGAAGTCTTAGCCACAACAATCAGACAAGCAAAAGAAATAAAAAGAATCCAAATTGTGAAGGAAGAAGCAAAACTGTCATGTTTGCAGATGACATAATACTATACACAGAAAATCCTAAAGATGCCACCAAAAAACTACTGGAACTCATCAATGAATTCAGTAAAGTTGTAGGATACAAAATTAATATGCAAAAATCTGTTGCATTTCTATATACTAACAATGAACTATTGGGAAGAGAAATCAAGAAAACTATCCCATTTACAATCACATCGAAAAGAACAGAATATCTAGAAATAAATCTAAGGAGGTAAAAGACCTGTATTCAGAAGATTATAAGACACTGATGAAAGAAACTAAAGATGACAGAAACAGATAAAAAAAATATACCATGCTCATGGACTGAAATAATTAATATTGTTAAAATGACCATACTACCCAAGGCAATCTACAAATTCAATGCAATATCTATCAAAATACCAATGTTATTTTTCACAGAACTAGAACAAATAATTCTAAAATTTGTATGGAAACACAAAAGACCTCAAATAGTCAAAACCTTCTTCAGAAAGAAGAAAAAGCTGGAGGCCTCATGCTCCCTGGTTTCAAACTATTACACAAAGCTACAGTAATCAAAACTGTGTGGTACTGGCACAAAAACAGACATGTATATCAATGGAATAGAGATCCCAGAAATAAACTCACATTTATATGGGCAATTAATCTACAACAAATGAGGCAAAAATATACTGTGGGAAAAAGACAGCCTCTTTAATAAATGGCGTTGGAAAAACTGGACAGCTACATGCAAAAGAGTCAAACTGGACTACTTCCTCACACCATACACAAGAATTCAAAATGGATTAAAAACTTAAATGTAAGACCTGAAACCATAAAACTTCCAGAAAAAAAACATAGGCTATGTGCTCTTTGACATCAGTCTTAGTAATATTTTTTTGGACCTGTCTCCTCAGGCAAGGGAAACAAAATCAAAAATAAACAAATGGGACTACATCAAACTAAAAAGCTGTTGCACAGCAAAGGAAACTATCAACAAAATGAAAAGGCAGCCTATTGAATGGAAGAAGATATCTGCAAACAATAAATCTTTTAACAGGTTAAAAGCCAAAATATACGAAGAACTGATACAACTCAACATCAGGAAAAAAAAAAAAAAAAGGGCTTCCCTTTTGGCACAGTGGCACAGTGGTTGGGAGTCTGCCTGCCGATGCAGGGGACGCGGGTTCGTGCCCTGGTCCGGGAGGATCCCACATGCCGCGGAGCGGCTGGGCTCGTGAGCCATGGCCACTGAGCCTGCGCGTCCGGAGCCTGTGCTCTGCAACGGGAGAGGCCACGGCACTGAGAGGCCTGCGTACCGCAAAAAAAAAAAAAAAAAGAGAACAACTAGATTGAAAAATGGGCAGAGGGCCTGAATAGACATTTTTCCAAATAGACATACAGATGACCAAAGATCCAAGAAAAGATGCTCAACATCACTCCTGAAAATCAAAACCACAATGAGAGATTACTTCTCACCAGTCAGTACAGTTATTATCAACAAGAAAACAAATAGCAAGTGTTGGTGAGGATGTGGAGAAAAGGAAACCCTTGTTCACAGTTGGTGGAATGTAAATTGGTGCAGCCTCTGTGGAAAACAATATGGAGATTCCTCAAAAAAATTAAAACTGAACAACCATATCATCCAGCAATTCCACTCCTGGATATTTATCCAAAGAAAATGAAAATACTAATTAGAAAAGATATATGCACCCCTATGTTCCTTGCAGCATTATATATATATATAACTCAGCTATAAACTCAGCTATAAAAAAAGAATGAAATCTTGCCATTTGCAACAACATGGATGGACCTAGAGGGTGTTATGCTAAGTGAAATAAGTCAGACAGAGAAAGACACAGAATCACTGTGTGATTCCATTTATATGTGCAATTTATATGTGCAATAAAAAACAAATGAACGGACATAACAAAACAGAAATGGAGTCATAGATACAGAGAACACACAGGTGGTTGCCAGAGGGTAGGGGGATGAGGGAAGGAAAGAAGTAGGTGAGGGAGACTAAGATGTACAAACTTCCAGCTGCAAAATAAGTGAGTCATGGGTATGAAATGTACATTGGGGAATATAATCAATAATTACGTAATATCCTTTTATTGTGACTGACAGTAAATAGACTTACCATGATGATCATTTTGAAATGTACAGAAATATCAAATCACTATGTTGCATAACAGGAACGAACATAGTGTTGTAGGACAAATATACTTCAAAAACAAACAAACTCATCGGTTACAAGGGGTGGGAGGTAGGGGAAGGGGGAATTGGATGAAGGCAGTCAAAAGGTACAAACTCCCACTTAAAAGACAAATAAATCCTAGGGATGTGATGTACAACATGATAAGTATAATGAACGCTGCCGTATGTTATACGGGACAGTTGTTAAGAGAGTAAATCCTAAGAGTTCTCATCACAAGGAAAAAAATTTCTATTTCTTTAATTTTGTATCTATACGAGATGATGGATGTTCACTAAACTTATTGTGTAATCATTTCACGACGTATGTAAGTCAAACCATTAGGCTCTACACCTTAAAATTATACAGTACTGTATAGCGATTGTATCTCCATAAAACTGGAAAAAAAGAGAGAACCAGGAGGAGGACGTGAATTATAGGGATTTTGATCCTGACTTGCTACAGTGAAGAACTGTCAAACAATTAAGACTGCACAGAGGAAGTGGACCTCCGGTGAGTTCCCTGCCTCTGGAGGAGTTCAAGGGAAGGCTGGGTACTAGCTAGACAGGGACATTTTAGAGATGATTCTTATTTCAAATAGAGAGTTTGATGATCTAGATTCTAAAAGACCTTAGGGTCACTTCCAACATTGTGATTCTATGATTTTAAAGAGAACTTTAACTTCTTTAGTAATTTATCCTGTCTGATAATTTCTCATTTCCAGGAACTCTTTCCATATGTCTGTACTCTTAAAATAACCATACATTTATTTTAATCCCTAGATAAAAGTAAATAACTAGGAAAAGGAAATTAAAACACTGAGCATCAATTATGTGCTGGGCTTGTCTTGAGTACCATATGTAGATTACATCATTCAATCCTAACGATAACTGTAAGAGGTAGATCCTTAAATTATTTTCCCATTTTACATACAAGAAACTGAAGTTCAAAGAGGTAAAGTCATATGCCTCAGATCACACAGCCAAATGATTCTGGAGCCTATATTAAAAACCCAAGAGCCTCGCCTCTGAGCCACCCTGCTCAGTGTGTCTCTCTTATCCTCTCCCCTCTTACACACTCTGCTGTAGACAACAAACCAAGAAAGCAGAAGGGACATCCTTCCAAACCAAGCCTGCTGACTCCAAAACCAATATTCTTTCTCCTAGCTTCAATTCTGGCCACTAGAATTAAGGAAAATGTGAAGTGTGACGGAAAATAAGCTGTTTTAAATCCATTATGTAAGTTTAATTTCTGATTCACTGATTGAAACGTCTGGTCTATAGGAAACGTGTGTGGCTAATGTAGATAAAATGACTACTTTTCTCAGCATTAGATTATTTCGAGACGACAACAACAACAACAAAAGGTGCCAATCTATAAAAGTTTTTAAAACGTACTGCAATTTAAACTATTAAAGATTGTCAAATAATATATAATCCATATGTATAATAAATCACCTGGATTTTTATTTGGGAATTTTCATAAAGTAACTTAAAAAAAATCATTAAGATAATAAGAAAAGCTGAGTTTGGTAGAAACAGCACCTCAGCCCCGTGGATACTTCTACCTCTGCAGTCATTCTGGACTTTATTAATAAAGTAAGTTTCCAACCTCAAAAACAGAGCTTTAGAAAGCATTATGAAAACTCTTCCTGAGACCATTAATGTGTCAGTAAAACCACTTGACAGTGTTTTTCAGTAGTAAATCTTTGAAGTCATAATCCCATGAATGAGCACTTTATTAAAGACCTCAAGTTTTTAACTGCCCATATTTTTTTAATAATTTGTATTATTTTGGCAGGAACTTGATCCCAAAGTGAATGTGTTTCACAAGTCTGAACAACATTGCATCATCAGTCATTTACAAGTAAAGACACATATAAAAGAGGAATAAGTTTTGTATTTTTAATGTGCTTTTGCAATACATTGTCATTTCCTACTGCTCATCTCCAGAAACGCACTTTTATAGACAAACTCATTCTTCATAATTTTCAAGGCTTGATAATTTGATAACTACTATCTATAATCAAATTAAAATCATTCATTCACTGAGGAAATTTGCATAGCTACTTATTTTTATTGTTCCACTGACAAATAGTATTTGGCACCAGACTTGTATGGAGGAAGTAGCTGTGAATATACATGCAAAGGGGATTACTGATAAAAGCACAACAACATAATGACCAGGGTTCAAGTCACTTTGCCAGTTAATAGCTGTGCATACTTGAGCAAAGTACATAACCTCTCTGAGCACTTAGCAAAATGACTATGTTAATGGCAAGTGATTAATAAATGGTGACTATTATACTAATGATTGCTGATAGTACTAACATAAAAAGTCTGAGAGTCTTAAACTTCACTAAGAAGGTTTACTTATAGGTGGCATATTGAAAGTGTAATTTTGAAACAATTTTATGTATATTGTAAGACAAATCAAATGAGTAAATATTATTGGTAATATCCAAAAGATACTAATATAAAGTTAAAAGATATTAATTTATTAATAAATTAATTAATTTTAAATTTTTATTTTTAAAATTAATTAATTTTAATTAAAATTAATATTCTAATTAACTCTAGAATATTACTTTTAATTAAAAATACCAGTATTAATTTATTACTAAAAAAAGTATTTCTAGCTCTGTCCACTCACTGAAAGCAATGATACCCCAATAGCAATGAGCACACCTAAAGCCTGAATCTTGGTTTCTAAGCACCATTCCCCAGTAAAAGGAGCCAAAGCTCCATAGAGAAGGCTGCTTTTAGTGCTGTGGTCTGAAAATTGTAAGTGAGCCTAAGATATCATCTTCTGTCAAAAGGCAAGGAAGCATTGAAAGACTAAAGGAGTCAGGTTATAAGGTCACAGAGACCATCTTGTAGGGACTCGTCCTGGCCAAACATGGAGGATTGGAAAGCCAAAAGGAGAATAATTGATTATAATATAGTAAGTGTCAATAAATAAAAATCCATGTGTCCATAGAATTGAAAATAAAAGGTAAGAAAACAAAAAGCTTTTCTTTATGTAAGAATGTCAACTAATAAGTAGAAGGAAGGATGAAATTAGAATATTACCACTTTGCCACCCCTGATGTAAGTTAATCCAGAAAAGAATCGATGGATGATAACATCACTAGGTCAACTTGATGCAGAACAGAAATAACCTGCCAATGGTCACCCCACAGATACCTTACTTAACTGAAGGAAAAAAAATGTACCTTTACACTGAAGATCTGGGCAATCAAACTTAGTTTCAGCAACAATAGAAAAATCTAACACTATCTGCTTCTAATGCAATGCAATATGAAGTATACAACTTTAGCTTTGAAATATTCTTGCCAGAAAGGTTTAACCTGGGGACTTCCCTGGTGGCACAGTGGTTAAGAATCCGCCTACCAATGCAGGGGACACAGGTTCAATCCCTGGTCCGGGAAGATCCCACATGCCACAGAGCAACTAAGCCCGTGCGCCACAACTACTGAGCCTGCGCTCTAGAGCCCATGAGCCACAACTACTGAAGCCCGCGTGCCTAGAGCCTGTGCTCTGCAACAAGAGAAGCCACCGCGATGAGAAGCCCACTCACCACAACAAAGAGTAGCCCCCGCTCGCCGCAGCTAGAGAAAGCCCATGTGCAGCAACGAAGGCCCAACGCAGCCAAAAATAAATAAATTAATTAATTAATTATTTTTAAAAAAGGTTTAACCTGAAACCAATACAGCCCCTAGATCCAACTTTAAGCGTATAGGGCATAGATGAGCAAGTTAAGTAACATCTTGAAGAAACAATCAGACCACTGCTCTGTACTCTGTATAAGTCAATGATATTTTTTGAAAAACTATAAAAGGCTAAACATAACAAATAAATGCAATGAATGAACCTAGGTTGAGCCCCAATTTGGGGAAGAAAACAGCTATAAAAGACATTCTTGTAGAAAATGATGAAATTTGAATGTCAATATTAGATGGTTATTGATTAGCTATTGCTGTGTAACAAATTAGCCCAAACTTAGTGGCTTAACACAACAAACATTTATTATCTCACAGCACTATGGGCCAGAAATCTGGGACTGACTTAGCTGGGTGTTTCTGACTCAAGGTCTCTCAGAAGGTTCTAGTCAAGCTGTTGACCAGGGCTACTGTCACCTCAAGATCATCTGAAGGAGGAATTCACTTCCAAGCTCACTCACATGGTAGCTGATAGGCCTCGGTTCCTGGGCACCTGGGCCAGGCAACTGGCTACCTGAGGGCCCCACCACATGACAGCTGGTGTTCCTCAAAAGCAGCGATGCAAGGGAATTCAAGAGAGTGTATCTAAAACAAAAGCCACAGTGTTTTCATAACCCAATCTCATAAGTGAGATCCCACCACTTCTGACATATTCCACTCACTGGAAGTGAGTCAATTCATCCAGCCCACAAGGGGAGGGGGATTAAATTCCACCTCTTAAGAAGTACAAAAAACGTGTGGGTCTGATAACCTCCAAGGATGATATTGTGGCATTATTGTTGACTTGTAGATGTGATAATGGTATTGTGATTATGTACGGTAATGTCCTTATTCTTAGAATATATATGCTGCTGTAGTCAGAAACAATACATACGATGTCTAAACCTATTTTGTGTGTGTGTGTGTGTGTGTGTGTACAAAGTAATAAAGCAAATACAGCAAAATGCTAACAACTGTTGCATTTGGGTGGCTAATAAATGGATGTTCATTGTATTCCTGTCTATACATGTTTGAAAATTTCTGTAAGAAAAATTTGGAGAAAAATAATTGAGTTATTTGAATTGTGTCCGCTCAAAATTCATATGTTGAAGCCCTAGCATCCAACGTGATGGTGTCTGGAGATGGGACCACTGAGAGGTAATTACATTTAGATGAGGTCACTAAATGTCATTACCTCCCAGCCTCCAGAACTACGAGAAATAAATGTCTGTTTTTTAAGCCACCCAGTGTATGGCATTTTATTATAATAGCCGAAGCAGACTAAGACAAGGTGCTCAAATGATTGAAGTGACTTGATAACAGGGGTAAAATTTTTACTCATTTCACAAAGTTAATGTGACAGAAGAAGAAATCCAGTGGTAAGAAGGGCTTTTGATACAGAGAACTGGGGGGAAATAGAAACTATTATCATTACTGTGGATCACTTTCATATTCCAACTTCTCATATTACCTCAGCTTGGCAGTGAAGTCACTGTAGACCTGGAAGACCTAAGAGATGATCCCACAAAGATGGCTCCTTCTACTGCATCCCGCCAACTCCAGAACCCCCGTCACAGCCTGTGGGACACCACTGAACCTTCACCCTTCATGGAGCCTCTCTTTTTCAGCATTAGTCATTCCTTAATTTTAAACTCCATCTCCTTTACTCTTCAACTTTCTCCTACGTATTTTATTAACTGATTGCACTAGCTCACTTTTGCTTTTGGAAATTAATTGTTATTATTAATCCCATGATTAGTTTCCTTGACACAAAATTTTTTAAATATAATTAAAGGATTATATAGTGTTAAAAAATACTGTATTAATTCCCATGCTCAAACAGGCTCCAGCTAATTTAAAAGGTAAAGCAATTCATTGGATAAATAAAAGTTTGGAATTAAGAGTCACTTCCCTTTGGCAATATCTCTCAAAATTACAAACCCCATATCCTTTGACCCAGCAAGTCTACTTCTAGGATTTTTGTCTTGCTGATATAGTCTCACATATGAGAACTGACAGATTATTCATAGCAGCCTTGTGTATAATAGTGTGTAGTGTCTTACCAATTTTTTAAAAACTAAATAAAAAGAAAAACATAGAGGTGCAGAGTATGTTGCCATTTGTGTTAAAAATAAATAATAATAAACATATGCATATATATAGGTAGAATATTTCTAGAAAGGTATATAAGCAATTGTTAACAGGTTGCCTCTAGAGAGACCAGCTCGGTGGCTGGGGGGAAGGGATTGGGGGATAACTTCTCATCACATTCCCCTGTGTCCATTTAGAATTTTGTATCTTGTGAATGCATTACCTATTTGTTCAAAAATTAATTTAAATTTTTTGTAATCCTTACAGTTTAACCAAATAAGACGTATTAGCTACAAACTTTTTCCTTTTAAGTGTTCTGTATTTCTTTTTTCTAATTAGAAAAAAACTGTATCCCTGTGGCCAGATCAGGTCACTGACTCCCATGGTGCCCCAGACCTCCTGCTGAGAGGAGCCTTTGAAACTGCAGTCAGTAACACCAGTGTGCTCATCCACATCTGGTTTTCAATTTCTGCTTCATAAACATGATCCCAGATGCACACACACGCTCCACGTACTGTACCTGGTTCAGCTTCTCTTTCTCTTCCACGCAGGAGGCAGCTTCTTTCTGCTCTCTGTTTACTTCTGAAGCAGCCTCATGATTGTTTCTCTGCTAGCTTTTGCCTCCATCTCATGGACATTTTTAGTCTCTTCAAGAGTAACGATTTGTCCTTTCACGAATGCGTTTTCCTTGCACAGCTCTCCAAGCTGAAGAGAAAGCAATTACAGCTGTCCCGTAAAAACTAATAATTTCATACCACTCTAAGCAATTCTGATCTATAAACCCCAATGATCTCATTATCACATGACAACAGGGAAAGAGCTATCCCTCCATCCACTCAAAAGATAACTTTTTCAAAGGCAGCCCCTAAATGCTCTTGTTATGTGCAGACCCAGTGGTCAAATTAAAATTAATCAAAAGGTAAATCAAAAGGTAAATTAATCACAAGGCAACAAGGATGAGAGTTCAGCCAAAAGCTTCCAGACAGAACAAGCATCAACGAGCCCCTGGCTGCGAAATACTCAAGGGGCGGTGATGTGCCTACAGTTACGGCAGGCAAGGAAGCAAGGCGTTCTATTCAGCCCACATCCACTGGCACCAACTGCCTGCAAGGCGTTACCTGGCACAAGGTGGGGACATACAGAGAAGAAAGCAGGACTCTCTTTTTCAAAAAGAAAATCCTTCTTATTAATATAAGCATAGAAAAATCCTGAATAACATGCTCAAACAATGTATTCGAGTGGTTGGCTGGGAGAATAAGACTTGTATGATTTATAAGGAGGGAAAATAAAACCAACCAGCCTCCTTGGCCCCTGGGAAACAGCCACGCAGACAGCTCAAGGATGCCTGTCAAAAGACCCGAAACTCCTCATGACAGGGTCAGCATTTGTGTTAGGACAATCAGGGGAAGTGACATATCTTTTAGCCTCAGCAATTTGCCAACATGGTGCCCTGCTCCTGACTCAGTGCTATTCCCTCTCTCGTGAACGCTTTTCCTCATATTTGTATACTTCCTCTCCAACAGCCTTTTCAAGGTCCCATCTCAGAGGGGCACTCCTCGGCCGGCCTACCTAAAGTAGCATCCCATGCCTCTAACCTGCTTCATTCTCTTTCCCCATATCCTGATTTGTTTTTCTTCTTTGCACCTTTTACTACATGGGATAATACTGGATATTTGTTTATTTCCTCAGCATCTTTAACCACAACAATGGAAGCCCTAGGAGGGCACAGACTCAGTCTTGTCTCATTCACTGCTGTATCCCAGCACCCAGAACAGTGTCCAGCATACTGTAATCACTCACTAAACGTATGGGAAATGGATGAATGAATGCCAAATAAGGAATCCCTTCTTTTCTACTGTTTCCTTAGAGTGTGTGTGTACATGTGGTTATAAGGGCCTTAAAAGTAAGGGAATGGCTTTGAAATTGCAGTGGTTTTGTTCACCTTCTCAGGGTAACACCTAGTGAGTGTTCAAGACAGTAGCCTTTTTGCTCTTGGCCAGGGAGATTGTTGGTTTTTTTTTTTTTTAAGACAGGGACCTCCTCAGGTGATTGGGATGTTAAAACTCTAGGGTCTCAGGATCTGTTTAAAAATATAGGTTATATCATCATTCAGGTATGGTGAGGCCAACGGATCAGGAGACACTGAAACTGTGTTACTCACAGTTTCTGAGAGGAAGGGGCACACCGTGCCATGCAGGGCCGCCCAGGGAGCACCAGGGCTGGTCAGGAGACAGAGAGAGCCAGGGGAAAACATGTTTTCCACAGGAAGGAATGGGTGAGGCAGGGTAAGCAAGCTAGTTTGAGTAATTTCAGTGGGTTCTGGAGGGTAGGAGCCATCTCTAGTTGTCTGCCACCTGACCCGGGGGTGATCAGTTGGATAGTGGCCAGAGTATAAAAGCCTGATAGAGGAAGTGGCTGGGGTATGGGCTGTGTATTGGTTGGTTTGCTTATGAAAGCTGTGCACCCAGGAGACTCATTTACTAGGAATTGGCTAATCCTGGGACCCAGTCTTTCCTGGGTCAGCAAGGCCCCAGATGTCAAAGCATTCGAAGTACAGAATATAAAAAGGCAAGATTAATACAGTATTAACGCCCAGATTAGCACCTGGAGATTGTCTCTGATGAGGGAAAGGGTACCTGAAAGAAGGAGCTTCTTAATTTCCTTTTCTTTTCCCCACCACTTGGCTTTAAAGATAACCCCCCAACTACAATGTGAAGTGGACTTTTATCGCCAGGCTCCTGGTCACATGTTACGGGGGGAGCTGAATCCAGCACCTTGAGGGTATCAGACAGAGCCCAGGCCTGAGCAACCAAAACCCATGAGTGAGGTGGAACTTCCTGAAGCAAAGTGTTCTATTTCGCAGCTCTCACAGAGTTCACGTGGGAGGCTTACTAATAACCCACTGAGGGGAGGCCTTTAAGAATGGCTGCATCGGGCTTCCCTGGTGGCGCAGTGGTTGAGAATCTGCCTGCCAATGCAGGGGACACGGGTTCAAGCCCTGGTCTGGGAAGATTTCACATGCCGCGGAGCAACTAGGCCCGTGAGCCACAACTACTGAGCCTGCGTGTCTGGAGCCTGTGCTCCACAACAAGAGAGGCCACAATAGTGAGACCCGCGCACCGCGATGAAGGGTGGCCCCCGCTTGCCACAACTAGAGAAAGCCCTCGCACAGAAACAAAGACCCAACACAGCCAAAAATAAATTAATTAATTAATTTTAAAAAAATACAGGAGTCCATGTATTTAAAAAACAATGGCTGCATCCCCAGTGGTCACTGCAGTGCTGTTTACAATAGCCAAGACATGGAAGCAACCTAAATGTCCATCAACAGATGAATGGATAAAGAAGATGCAGTATATATACACAATGGAATAATACTCAGCCATAGAAAAGAATGAAGTAATGTCATTTGCAGCAACATGGATGGACTTAGAGATTATGATACTAAGTGACGTAAGCCAGACAGAGAAAGAAAAATATCATAGGCTATCGCTTATAAGTGGAATCTAAACAAAAATTATCCAAATGAACTTATGTACAAAATAGAAATAGACCCACAGACATAGAGAACAAACTTATGGTAACCAAAGGGGGAAGGGGGGGAGGGATAACTTAGGAGTCTGAGCCTAACATATACACACTACTATATATAAAATAGACAACCAACAAGAACCTACTTCATAGCACAGGGAGCTATACTCAAACATTTATAATAACTTATAAGGGAAAAGAATCTGAAAAAGACTATCTATATATAATACATATATATATATTACTGAATCATGTGTATGTGAACCACTTTGCTGTACACCTGAAACTAACACAACAGTGTAAATCAACTAGACTTCCATTTAAATAAATAAATAAATATTTTTAAAAAAAAAGAATGGCTGCATGGAAATCTATCAGGAAGCAAGGATATGAAAGGTTTATAAATGAGCAAAGATATGGTGTCCATTCAAATAGCTTCACGCTCTCTAATGAATCACTACAGTCCAGGTAGTGATATAATTAATTTCCATCTCAATGGCAACCTACCATTAAAGTAGGATTTTTATTTATTTGGCTTTAGTGTAAAATCAAAAAGTACTTTAGAGATAATCTTAACCTTATGCTCAAAAAGTATCCCCAAAATGACACACAGCTGGTTTTGGTTTCGGTTGTGAGTGTGTATGTGTTTCTATCTGTAACTAAAACAAACAAAAATCTTCCTAAAACAAATCATTAAAATGAGTAATTCGTTGTATTTGACAAGCTAAATACATTTTAGACAAAACAATCAATTCCTTCTGGAGAATAATTAATCTCAAATAATGCTAGAAAGGATCTTGGAATTGAGGCTCAGAGAGGTGATACGGTTTTTCCCAGGTCACGCAGTCAATTAATGCTGTACTAGGGCTCCTGCCCTGTTCTCCTGCACCCCCAGACTCAACCACAGCTCTTCCTTTATGGCACACTTCAGAATGACCACTGAATGTATAGTCTTTTTAATCTTCATACAAATACCTTTAGAATTAAATCTTCATCTGATACCTTTTCATTCTTCTTCCCTGGATCTAAGCAGTCATGAAGTTAAGCCAGAAATTCCTCATGTTCCCTGCAATTCTGTGAGACTTGATCCTTATTCTCCTTGTTTTCCTTTAAACATCTTCTGTCGGGCAAATAACAAATAAGTCAAGTTTTAACACCAAAGAAGGTAACATTCATCAAAGTTCAGAACTCAAGCTCTCTGTCGGGAAATAACCAATAATCATTTCAACACAACACAGTTTCCCAGACACAGAGCACGATATCATCTTGCAAGCCCAGTTAAAGAGGGAGAAAAGTGGAAACAACTCCGGGGCACGTACACTCTGCAGAAATGTAGGGAGATCTTTAGGGCATCTTAGCAAGGGAGACAGATTATCTGCCTCCTGTTCCTGACATTTTAGGATCTGCAGAAGTGGAAGGTGGTTCTCTAGATCACACATGGATCCACTCAGCCGTGAGTCTCTGTTGCTGCTTCGTGGGAAAGAAAGAGAGTGATGCTACGTTGGGTCTAGAGACCATGCTTTGGTCACTACACAATGATCCATAAGAGTTACTTAGAGCTTTCCCTGGCTCATGGCCAAGCATAACTATAATTAAAAATACATCAGAAGCAGGGGATGTGCCCACCCCTGGAAAAGAGAGGTGTTCAATCATCAGCAAAGATCACTATTAGTTTTTGCACATCCAGGATTTTTAAAGAATATTGGAATGGGCCAATCAAGGAAAATCAGTCAATTTATGCTCTGCTGTGAATATTTTATTTCAAATCTCAGATAGGTTTGCTAAAATAGCATAGTCTATTTCTAATTCTTTAAATGTTAAAAACTAAGAGATCATAAAAAACAGACATATTTTAAAGGCAAATTAGGATCATTTCAATAATTTGGCATCATTTTTTAGTACCCTAGATAATAAACATGATTATTGCTTTCCCTTTTTACCATGTTGAGTGTTTCCTGCAATTCTTTCACGCTATTCAAAGATTAACAAAGCATGTAATTGCATATACTCAAAAGCATATCATATTTCTATTTAGAAAAAATGTACAACAATAAAAGACCAACATCAATATATCTCTAAGTTCTTATTTTCAGCATATGAAAGGTAATATTTATTCAGTCTCTCTCACTCATTTAAGTCATAGTTAATGCTATGGCTCTGATTTACTTATGTATTTGATTCTATATATTTACGCTAAGATTTCAGTCTTACTTCTCTGTTCCAGGAGTTTCTCAATTATTTCCACTTCTATTTGCATTTCACTTTAACCCAACAAAGTCCCAGGCATCTATCATAAAGACATAATCACATAAGTGTGAAAATATGAATGCACATGGGTACTCACTGCATCTTAGTTTATAATCATTTTTTTAATGGAACTAACCTAAGTGCCTAAAGTTAAGAGCAAAAAGAACCTGTTAAGTAAATTATCATATTAACAGGCAATGGAATATCACTGGCCATTAAAAATGATACAATGAAAGACTTTTTAAGTATTTACAACATATTATTCAGGAAAAATAGTTCACTACATGATACCGTTTATGTACAACTGTCTGAAGATCTATTCAACAAAATGTTAACTATAGCATTTCTGGAATCATAAGGTTGTGAGTAATTTTAATTTTGGGGGGCACTTTATTATATCTTTAAAAACTTTCTTATAATGAATATATATCATTTTATTACTCATTTGTTTAATAAATATTTATTGGGCACTTACTATGCTACTTACTATGCTTAAAGGTGCTAAAGGTACAGTAGTAAACAAAACAGATAAACATCCCTCATGGGGCTTACATTCTAGTTGGGAAGACGGACAATAATCAAAACATAAATGTATGTAAAATGTATAGTATATTATAAAAGGGCTGGAGACAAAAACAATTAAGCAGGAAAGGGAGTAAGAAACATTCGGGAGGAGTGGGGTGAAATTTTAGATGTAGTCGCTAAGATCAGGTTAGTGGCAATGGGAAGTTGTCAAAATTTAGATTTATCTGGACGGCAGAGATAGATGATAGATTTACTGAAGGATCGAGGAAAGAGAAACAAGGATGATCCAAGATTTTGGCCCTGATCAACTAGAAGAATGGAATTACCATTAAACAAGATTAGGAAAAGCACAGGAGGATTTTGTGGAAACACCAGGAGGTATTCTGGACATGTTCCGTTTGAGATGCCTGTTAGACATCCGCATGGAGATGCCCAGTAAGTCGTAAGATATGTGGGTCTTAAAAAAAAAAAAAAAAAAAAAAAAAAGATATGTGGGTCTTGAGCGCTGGGAAGAGGTCCAGGCTAGATCTAGAAACTACATGCTCGTGGGGGGTCACGAGCATGTAGATCATACTTTAAGTCATGAGACTGGATGAGAGTGAATTTAGATAGAAAGGAGAAGAGAGTCAAGGACTGAGTGAGCCCTGGGGCACTCCAGTACTTGGAAGTCAAGGAGATGAGGAGGACAAAGCAAGAGACTGTGACAGAGAGGCTAGAAAGGTAAGATCAAAAGCATGGGGCTTCCCTGGTGGCGCAGTGGTTGAGAGTCCGCCTGCCGATGCGGGGGACACGGGTTCGTGCCCCGGTCCGGGAAGATCCCACGTGCCACGGAGCGGCTGCGCCCGTGAGTCGTGGCCGCTGAGCCTGCGCATCCAGAGACTGTGCTCCGCAACGGGAGAGGCCACAACAGTGAGAGGTCCGCATACTAAAAAAAAAAAAAAAAAAAAAATGCAGGCACGCACAGTGTCCTGGAAGCTAAAACAAGAAAGTGGTTCAGGGAGAAAAGCCAACTGTTGGCTCAAACTGGAAGGTCAAGTAAGATAGGACTGATCATTGAATTTGCAATGCACGGTCACTGGTCACCTTAATGAGTGGCTTCAATGGAGTAGATCTGAGAAAGGAGAGAAACTGGTACAGTGAGTACATATAAACATGTTCCAGGAGTTTGGCAGTACATGGAAGGAGAGAAAGAGGATAGGAACTGGAAGCATTGGGTTTTTATTTTTATCTTTATAAGATGAAATAAGTAAAACAAGTATCAAGTATCTTATTAGTAAAGTGATTTAAGTTATTATACACAGAATTTTTAAAGTGTATCTTAAGAACAGGTAGCTCCCAATTTTATCTCAATAATCACCTTTTGTCAGAACTAAGGGTAGAAAACCTAGATTTCCTGAGCTCTCTGCATAAACTGGCAATAAACCCTAATGAGGAGTGTTCAGGGTGGTCTGGGGTGTTCTGGGTTTCCGGGGTATTTTTATAACTAGCTTCTGAATAAACCCTTCCCCCTGTGCACTATTCCACCACCTCCACTTAAACCTCTACTTAGAGGAAATCTTCCAAATTGTATATATCTAAGAATTTGCAACCTTAATCAATAGGGCATAAACATGCTTAGGACAACGCCATGTTTGTTAAGATTCTTGGTGACATTTAGAAATGAGCTTGGAAAAAATTTTCAAGAGTCCAAAGATACGTGAGGTCAATGATTTTTTTTTTTTTTCAAAAATGCAGGGGACACGGGTTCGAGCCCTAGTCTGGGAAGACTCCACATGCCGCAAAGCAACTAAGCCCATGCACCACAACTACTGAGCCTGAACTCCAGAGCCCATGAGCCACAACTACTGAGCCTGCCTGCCACAACTACTGAAGCCCATGCACCTAGAGCCCTGTTCGGCAACAAGAGAAGTCACGGAAATGAGAAGCCTGCGCACAGCAACAAAGAGTAGCCCCCCTCACCGGAACTAGAGAAAGCCTGCACAGCCAGCAAAGACCCAACGCAGCCATAAATAAATTAATAAATTTATTTTTTAAAGTTTAAAAAAAAAGAAATTAGTATTTTTAACCCTAGCTCCACTGAGAAGTATATTGAAATATCCTCACTGCAATTTCTCGTCCAGTTCTACAACTTTCTTCTTTAACTCCTGGTTCTCCTTGACTGCAGACTGAGCTGTGATTTTTAGTTCTAACTTTAGAAGTGGAGAGTGCCACTGATTCTTCTTCTAGCTCCTGAACTCTGTCTCTCAAAGAGGTGAGGAGAGACGATTCTCTGGCATTGTTTTCTCCGTAGTTCTCCATTTCAGCTTTCAACTCTTGACAGGAAACTTCTTTGGAAAGCATCTTGGATCGCAGTTTTCGAAGCTAACATGGAAAAGAAGTAAAAAGAGGGAAAAGATGTCAATGGATAAGTTGGAAGTACCTTGAAAAAAACCCAAAGTCATAACTTAAAATTTCAATCTTTTATTCATGACTTCATCCGACTTTACTTTTTTTTTCTTCATATTTGTTTCCATATTACCAGCTGGGAAATTATGCCTAAATAGTGGACTTCATAGTCTGTCTTTTTCAAAAAACAATTGAGCAATGTCTTGTGGTAATTGAGTCTCACTCAAGAGACATGGGTGGTGTATTTTGCAAAAAGCAATAAAATATTTTGCAATGAGAATTCATTTTCTAAATCTGTATTACTGCTATTGCTGCTCACGATGAAACAAGGAAGCTGCAAGGTAGGCTGTTTGTAATTTCATGGCCATAGCTGTTTCCCGAGTCGATACAGACTATGCGATATATCACCGCATTTCTCCCCCTGGCCTTATGGACCCTTACTGTGGCTGATAAAGAAAAATAATACTCGGATTTCTGGAAAAAATATAGGAGAAAAGGAAAAATCATTATAGGATTTACACAAAGGAAACGTTTTAACTTTTATGAATTCTGTGGCATCAAAATGCTGAACACAGTATGTGCCTTATTAAGCTACCAGATCCACTCCCATTAGGAAACTTTATGAATGCATCTGTTTTTTTGGAAATGTAAGTATGCATGCATACACACACACACACACACACACACACACACACACACACACACACTCTCTCTCATCTTTCAGTGGGATCCTGGCAGCCTAGTGAGACTGCTAGTTACCTCACAGGCAAGCCTAGGATTCCTTGGGGCCATCAGGCTATAAGCGCAGTGAGTCTAGAGAGAATCTCCCAGAAACTCCACAATAGACCTGATCCAGGCCAGAGGGTAAATGGATCCCAATCATCTTCCTAGACTTTCCCCCAGACAATCAGAACCACAAGAAAGGGATTCAGATTTCCACCCCCAGAGCTTCAGATTGCAAGCAATCCACATTAAAGGCAGCTACGCCCAGGGATGCTTCCAGCCATCCAAAGCCCACACAGCCCAAACCCGAAGTCCCCAGGTGTCCCCAGGTGCTCTCGAGGATGTAGAGCTCCCCTGAGATGCAGAATCCTGCCCACGTCACCCTGCTTTGCAGCACGGCAAATGCACAGCCTTTCGGGAGTTCTCCGCAGCTAGAGGGTAGGGGCACCATAAGAGAATAAGCGTAAACTTTGCCAAAAAGTTTAAAACTGTTTCCCTTTGTCCTATTTCTAATCACCTCTATACTCTGCTTCACTCCATAAGAAGCTAACAAGGCCACTTGTGAGTTATGAAGACGCAGACTCTCACCTCAGACTGAGCAGATTCAAATTTGACCAGAGTTGCTGCAAGTTCACTCCGGGCAGCCTCGGCCACATTCCGATAGTGGTTTAACTGCTCCCGAGTAACTGCGACTTCCAAGAGATGATTATAAGTTTCCTGATAGGGTTCCCCAAAAGACAAAATATACAAAGGAGAGTTAAACAATCTTTTCCATGCAGCTGTGCAAAGCAAGATTAAGTACAGAAGCATTCTTTGTAGTCCAAATATGTTGGAAAGGCTGCCCAGAGATGTGTTTGGTTCAGATTATTTCATTCTCCTTCTCAAAATTTTAAGGGAAGCAGGAGGCAGCCCAGGAACGAATGATAGGCTCCCCCAGGACGGTAGTGGAGTTTGACTTTTAAGAGTTAGTATGTCCCCTTGGGGGACTTCCCTGGTGGTCCAGTGGGTAAGACTCCACACTCCCAATGTAGGGGGCCGGGGTTCGATCCCTGGTCAGGGAACTAGATCCTGCATGCTGCAACAAAGATCCCGCATGCCACAACAGAGACCTGGCACAGTCAAAAATAAATACATAAATAAAATAAAATATTTTTTAAAAAAAAAAGATTTGGCCTTTGACACTTTACAGAGTTTCCTTCCGCCCAACTCCAATGTTATTTGACCTCTGACCAGAACAGATAGCATCGACAAAGAACCACCAGAAGAGATGGCTAACAGGTGGCAGTTTTTATTGTTCTTCTATTTCCAGATTACAAAGATTATCAACTCATCTCTGGTCTGTTGAATAAGTGTTTCATGTGTTTATCACAGAGACCCTGTGATTCAAGTATAGAAGTCTGTCTCCTTCATAATTATCCACTATGCCATTTATTCTCAATCTCATAGCCTATCTTGGGTTTTTGGTTTTGTTTATTTATTTATTTATTTTTGGCTGCATTGGGTCTTTGTTGCTGCACGCCGGCTTTCTCTAGTTGCGGTGAGCGGGGGCTACTCTTGGTTGCGGTGAGTGGGCTTCTCATTGCGGTGGCTTCTCCTATTGCAGAGCGCAAGCTCAGTAGTTGTGGCGCACGGACTTAGTTGCTCCACGGCATGTGGGATGTTCCCGGATCAGGGCTCGAACCCGTGTCCCCTGCATTGGCAGGCAGACTCTTAACCACTGCGCCACCAGGAAAGCCCTATCTTGGGGTTTTGAAGGTTACTCAGATGAATGCCTGAGGCCAGAGATAGTGGTCATGCCTGGAGTCCTCCATCCAGACGGGAACAACTCTCAGCTCCACTGATGGCTGCCAAGGCAGAAATATGGATCCCAGCATGGCCTCATTACTCTAATTTTTCAAGACAAGTCCTATATTTGGGCTTTTTGAAGTAAAAATTCCCAGTTTTTCCCTCTGGGTAATTAATTTAAATTTAAAAAAAAACACCATATGATCCCAATAAACACATCTGCAGAGCAGATTTGATGGGTTTGGGCTGTGGGTCAGTACGTAACCTCTGGTTCTGTTTCTGTCCTATTCATGCCATAACACCCGCTTTCTGAAAGAATTATTCCAGAGTTTGGACAGATACCCACCTCTATGAAGTTTCCAGGGCCTGGGGTCTTTATGAAAGACATACAAGAAAGCCATTCATTTTTGAAGGAATATGAAAGAGGTCACATAAAGGAGGGTTTCCCTGGAATATCTAGTGTCCTCGGGGAACACACCAGTAAAACCTGTTTATGATTCTGCCCGGCTACTGAACTGCCAAAGACTACTGTTTGGAAATACTCATGAATGCAAAGTCATCTTAAAGCCCTGAACTTCACAACAAGCGTTGTCATGACTAGTGTGTTTCAATCCACAAAATGCTAAACAAAACCTTCAGCGCACTTAGTAACAGCCAGTGTTTGTCAATTACAACATATGCAAGAAGATGGAAGGCATGTACTCCTGGGGAGAAAGCATAAAACAATTAACTGCATCTGTTAAGAGAACCACATCCTGTTCAGCCTCACCCAGCATTCAGAAGGAACTTTTCTACCCTAAACACTCCAGCAATATTTTCCAGAATAAGCCATGTGAGGACCTAGGTCACCTACAAGAGGTCTGAGCTACAGCACGTATGGACCATTTTCTAAAATTCCTTAGGGAAATAAGTTTCTTAATGGCTATGATTATTTCTTTCATTGACTAACATGATTTTTTAGGACATGACGGAGTCATACTATAATTTTATATCGCTTTCTTATGAAAAAGTATTGTGTCCCTTGGTTATAATATTAAGAGCCCCTGAGACAGTTCAGAAGTGGGCCTTTATCTGAGGAGGTTACAGTGTAATGCAGGACACCACCAAAAGCATTAGCATCTTCACATGCTCATGGGCGAAAGAAACCACATATTAAGATATTATTACCTTTGACACTGGAGCAGGGCCTACGTGAGGAGGACTCTTGATTACTGAGTTTAGAAGACAGGTGTTAGGATCTAATCACCTTTCAGAGTCCAGCAGACTCGAGATCATTCATCAGCAAGTGTTTACGAAAAGCCTATCCTGGGTCAGGCACTGAGCTTACAGTCTAATAAGAAAAAGAGCATTTATCAAACAACCACGCTGGTGATTGTGTAATTACAAACTGAAATAAATTCAAGCAAAGAAAGAAACAGACAACAAAGGAAAGGGACTTAAAATTAGGGAGGTGGAAGGAAAGATTTCCCTAAAGAAGTGACGATTAAATAGAAATTAAATAGGCAAGAGGTACTGAAACAGGAGCAACCCACATCTTTCAAATAGCCAAAAGTCCGAGCAAAGGTCCTGTGGCAGGAGTATGCCCTGTGTGATCAAGGATCAGAGAGAAGGCAGTGAGGCCTTCTGAGGGGTCAGAGCAGGTGAAGAATACTGGCAGCAGGGCTCGAAAGACAGCCCTGAGCCCATTGATATATTTTAGTACCTGACAGGGCTTCTTTTTAAAAATATTCCTCCTTGGCTATTCTTACGTGTTCATTTTACCATATGAAATTTAGAATCAGCTCATCAAATTCCAAAAATTCCTGTTGGTATTTTTATTGGGAGCATGTTAACTTTATAAATAAACTTAAAGAGAATTAACATCTCTTAACTGTTGAGCTTTCCAAATAAAATCATCTTTTTTCCATTTGTTCAGGAATTCTCATATGTCACATATGTAGCTGTGATGGTTAATTTTATGTGACAACTTGACTGGGCCACAGGGTGTCCAGATATTTGGTTTAAACATTATTCTGGTTGTGTCTGTGAGGATTTTCTGGATGAGATTAACATCTGAATCAGTAGACTGAATAAAGCAGATTGCCCTCCCCAATGTGGGTGGGCCTCATCCAATCCACTGAAGGCCTGTGTAGAACAAAAAGCCTGAGTAAGGGAGAATCTGTTCTTTCTGCATGTTTTTGAGCTGGGACATCAATCTTCCCCTGCCTTTGGATTCAGACTCAGACTGGAATTTACACCTTCAGCTCTCCTGGGCCTCCAGCTGGTCTACTGCAGATCTTGGGAATTCTCAGACTCCATTATTACTCAAGCCAATTCCTTGTCATATATATATATATATATATATATATACACACATATATATATATACACACACACACACACACACACATATATATATATATATACACACACACACACATACACACATATACATACATATACATCCTACTGGTTCTGCTTCTCCAAAGAACCCTGACTGAGCCCCAGGGATACCTCTGTGTTGAGCTGGGCTCTGGAATATACCACACTGACATAAATCATACCAATGTTTTCTTTTTTTTTTTTTTTCTGTTGCTATACCAATGTTTTCTTAAGCAAAAATAAACAAATGGGACCTAAACTTATAAGCTTTTACACAGGAAAGGAAACCATAAACAAAATGAAAGACAACCTATGGACTGGGAGAAAATATTTGCAATGTGACCGACAAGGGCTTAATTTCCAAAATATACAAACAGCTCCTACAACTCAATGACAAAAAAATAAACAACCCAATCAAAAAATGGGCAGAAGACCTAAACAGACATTTCTCCCAAGAAGACATACAGATGGCCAATAGGCACATGGAAAGATGCTCCACACTGCTAACTATTAGAGAAATGCAAATCAAAACTACAATGAGGTACCACTTCACATCGGTCAGAATGGTCATCATCAAAAAGCCTACAAATAACAAAAGGTTGGAGAGGGTGTGGAGAAAAGGGAACCCTCCTATCTGTTGATGGGAATGTAAATTGGTACAGTCACTATGGAAAATACTCAGTAGTATCAAGGTTCCTTCAAAAAAAAAAAAAACTAAAAACAGAGTTGCCATATGGAGTATACCACAGAAATCCATTCCTTCAAGACGCTCTGAGGTAGCTTGAAATGAGAAGAAATGCACAGCAGTGGCATGAGAGGATTACAAGGATAAGAAAAACAATATGAAAACTGAAAGAAGACTGAATTTATTTATTTATGCCTACGCTTTTCCTCTTAGCCCTTCCTTGGCCGTCCCATAGATCCTTATGTAGTCTTCTTCATATTTGGCTTGGATTTCCTCTTTGACCTGAGTTGTTTTAAGGGCTTAGTTGTTTTTGCGGTTCTCTGTCCTCAGAATTTGTTACGATGTCTGTTTTATTGCACTGTGCTCAGACAACCCGACTGTATTCCAGGCTGGCATTCACGGGTGTACACCAGTGGGGTGGACCAATGTCCATTCAGAACTGGGTCCATGCAGACTGGAAGGTTGTCCTTCTTATACCAGCCATTACACATTTTCACCATCATCCTTTTCTATATTATTTCTACTTCAGGGAATTTATCAAGGTTTTTGTGAATACTCAATTTTATGAACATCCAATGGGTATTTAAAAGGAAGGTATATTCTCTATCTTCTGAGCTTGAAATTCAATATGTATCAATTAGTTCTACTTTATTCATCATTTTAATTACGCATTTCTAGTCTCGTCTAATTTCTACCCTAATTTCTACTCTATCCTGGCTCGAGAGAGGTGAGCTAGAGCCTCCTATTACTACTATAATTCTCTATCACCTTGTAGCACTTGTATTCTTGCTGAATGAACACTGGTACTGCTTGACTTGGTGCAAAGATTCAGAAATTTCATATATTCGTTGTGAATTGTACCACGTAGCACGATAATGTGCCATTATTTGTCTGACCCTTTTTGCTCATAATTCAACTTTTTCCAATATTGAGATCATGACTCCTGATTTCTTTTTGTTTGCATCTGACTACATATACCTTTGTTCCAGCTTTTTATTGTCAACCTTTCGGTATCACTTTGTCTTGGGTGTCTTATATGTAAATAAAGTTGGTTAAGCCCTTTGGATACCCTTCCAATTACACTATATCTATTAAAAATTTAAATGTAAATACTAGGACCCAGCAGCTCTACCTCTCAATTATCTCCCCTTGAAAAACAGTCACATATGTGCATAACGATATAACAGCAAAAAAAGAGGGGGTATGTGAAACAATATAAATTCCCATCAACAAGGCAATTACTAAAAAAGGCACTCCCAAACTATGAATACTAGGCAAGAAGCAGTAGGAGATCGTGCTGTATGTTTGGGCATAAGAATATCTCCAAGATATACCACTGAACAAAAGTAAGAAAGTATAGATCCACAGTTTGATACCTTTTTTCATAAAACACATAGGGAGGGAAAGTGCTATGTCTTTTCTATAAATGTATTTAGAGAAGAAAAAGAGAAAAAGGTCTGAAGGGACACACATCACCTTAATAACAGTCCTCACCTCTGGAGCCGACAATAGTATTGGAGTTGGGAAGGGGAAAGGCTTTGTTTTTTTCAAGAAGGATATATTTATGCATTATTTGTATAATTAAATATAATTTAAAGAAAAGAAAAATACTGGGAAGAAATGTTACTGCGGTTATCTTTCAGTTATAGGACTACCTTTTATTTTCTTCTTTATTATATGTTTTTATATTTTCCAAATCCTTTATAGTGACTGTACATTAATTTTATAATCAGAGTAAACATCCCCCCTTAAATAAAAACAAAAGGAATAAGGATAAGAATAGACAAAAATCACAAAACCTGCCATGTGGTGCTTTTATGGAAAACACAAGGACAAAGAAACAATCCCAGTAGCATAGGAATTTGAATGCATGTGAGAGCAGACATCTCAGGGGTTTGCTCTTTTAATTAAGCCCCCTAAAGTTAGTAAGATTTTTGGAAAATTCTTCAACTTTTTCTATAAATATTAAGCAATCTTCACTTTAAAGAAACGAATTTTACCCTATTCAAAATGGCAAGATTAAAAACTCATCCATTTGTCCTCACATGAGGACACTCCAAGTTATTAGGTCTCTCTCAGCCAAACCATGAAGCAATTTTACATTAATTTTAAAAAGCCAACTACCTATGATTTGATTCAGCTACTGATATTATGATAATGATTGAAATTGCCTCACAGGGTAGCTCATAGGCTTTTCAGAATAAAGGATAGTTTCAAAGCGCAAAGGCAGAAAGAAGAGATCAGCTTATTCATAATTTAGTACACAATGTGTCCGATTATCTGACCTGGGGACAATGTCTTGGGCCAGTCTTGCTTCTTTGGTTTAGTTGTCTTATTTTCCCATGGACAAAAAATAAAAAGAAAAGAAAAGGAGAGGAAAATCACTGCCTACCTCTGACACACAAAAGCACCTAAATCCATTCCTATCTTTCTATCCCATAACCAGCCTCCCCTTTTGTTCCAGCATTATTCCATACCGCAGCGCATGACTGTGTCACCAGGGCACTTCCACTATGGAATGCTTCCTTTAGCCTCTCTCTCTCTATCTCCTTCCCTCTCTCTCCCCATCCCTCTTTAAGCCTTCACTGCTGCCCCAGGGAGCAATCCCTTCTAAGACTCTCTCCCCTACTCTCCACCTTCTTCCCCCCAAGTGGTTTCTTCCCTAATTTACAGAGCATAAATTAAGTCTTACAAATTGTATTTCTCCAACCAATGCCAATTTTGACTACTCATCAATTCTTCTCCGGATTTTCAAGGATTTTCCTAGCCCTCCTGCTTTTCCTTCTTATATCTGCATTTGGTTTCCGGGGTTTACTACTGCCTGCAGGGGACAGTGTGATGGGTGTGGAATTCAGGAAGTAAATCTGAGTGTCTACATTTTAGCAGTTGTGGGACAAATTTTGGAGGAAGACATTTCTGCATTAAATCAAGTTTTGTGAAGAAGCCGATCTATTATTTTTCCATTGTTCTCTAATCCCTTTTTTCTTGGGTGTCACTTAAAAACCCTTCTAACTCTATATCTTTATTGCAGAGAATGCAGTATTCCAAAATGTTCTTAATACTGTGGCTCTACTAAAAGAAACTGAGTCATCTTTTCAGATGGGGAAGGGTTGCAGTTAGAAAAACTTAGATGCCAAACCTTTTGAGGGTTTGCTTCAAGTACTAATCCTGATATAACAATATATATTAAATATGTATCTTATATATACTTATATATTAGATATGTAACTCATATATATACATATATATATGATCATAACTAATATTCACTGAACCAGGAACTATTTCTTTTTGGGGGGGGCGGGGGGAACTATTTCCGTTCAATCTTCACAACAGCCCTATGACTATTCTTTTTTTTAATTTATTTATTTATGTATTTATTTATTTATGGCTGCGTTGGGTCTTCATTGCTGCGCGCAGGCTTCCTCTAGTTGCTTTGAGCAGGGGCTACTCTTCGTTGCGGTGCGCGGGCTTCTTATTGTGGTGGCTTCTCTTGTTGCGGAGCACAGGCTCTAGGTGCGCAGGCTTCAGTAGTTGCAGCACACGGGCTTCAGTAGTTGTGGCACGTGGACTCAGTAGTTGTGGCAGGAGGGCTTCAGCAGTTGTGGCTCACAGGCTTTAGAGCGCAGGCTCAGTAGCTGTGGTGCATGGGCTTAGTTGCTCCGCGGCATGTGGGATCTTCCCGGACCAGGGCTCGAACCCGTGTCCCCTGCATTAGCAGGTGGATTCTTAACCACTGAGCCACCAGGGAAGTCCCCTCTGACTATTCTTATCCCCCAGGGACTGTTCTTATCCTCTCATCAAAAAATGAAGCTATTAAGGACTAAAAAGGAAATTCTTTTGCCAAATAGCAAACAACTGGTAGTAGACCTGGAAGCAGTGATTGCCTTTCTGTGCTATATAATTTTAAAATTAAGTTTAAAGTAGGATTAATGAATGGGCATATAAAATGCCCCTGCCACTGCAGGAGACACTTCGGCGTATACCCCGTGACCCACAATTCTACTTGTCATTCTACATGAATGTTCGTGGTTCGCAGTGTTCATCAATACAGGAATTGGTCAACAACAGTACATCCATAAGATGGGAAACTAGAAAGCAGTTAAAAGAACAGAACTAAACCTATTTAGAGCAGCACAGATAGATCTCAAAAACATATTGTTTTTCAAATAAAGTAAATCAGAGAACAAAACTAATAGTATGATACCGTTTATGTTTTTAAAATACATGCTAGACAAAATAACATATTTTCTAGGTTTAAGTATGAATGCAAAAAGTATTTTTTTAATCGTCTGGAGGATACTCACCAAACGTATTTAATAATTCCCTCTGGAGAAGGGGATCAGGATTAGAGGTGATTGACAAACGGAACTATAGTTTATATGTAATGTTCTCATTTTTAAAGGAAAAGTGGATATAATTGTAATATTAAAATCAATTTCTTAATTAAGTGAAAAGACAACTGAAAGCATGTTTAAAGAGGCCAATTTTCTATGTTCTCAGCTTTCACACCCTAATCTTCAGACTTAAGAAACTGAATACCATGTGAATTCTTTACTGGCTGCGGAGGCAGCAGGAAACCCTGAACTTGAACCTCAGCGTGCACAAGGCGGCAGCAGTAAAAAGAAGAATCATTGAGTTTCCAGCAATACTTGGAATGTATTTTTTGGGCAGCAAGAAGGTCTTGACTACATTTCGGACAGGAAGTTCACCACAAAAATGAATGGAATAATACAATATTATAGCCAAAACAGTATCTTCAAGGATTAAAACAAGAATTCAATGATTCTTAATGTTCTTATTAACTCTAAAAAGATCTCCAATTAACAAAGAACAAGCCAGAGAGAGAAAACAACCTAAATAACATGTGTTGCACTAAATCCTTGCTTTCTCTTCCAGGGTAACTCTTAGCTCTGCCCAAAGAAAACTCAACGAAAATGATGCTGCTTCATCATTTTGATAATATTTCTTCTGTTAAAAGGAGGCCATGACTTCCAGCATACACACTCCTGCCAGCAACAGTCTCCTGAGAGATGAATTTTGTAAACAATGAGAAGACTGTGGAACGTTAGCATGTGTAATCTCTCCAGGTTTCACATTAGAAAGAAAACAAATAATTTTTAACCTCCTCATGAGAAGTGTTGCAAGGTGACAAAGCAAGATGACAACGCAAGATCCACAAGTAAGTTTTCAGAATTAATTTTTCTCTTTTGCGTCCAGAATAAAACGGGTTAAAGGCAGATTTCAAATCCCAAACCACAGGGTTTAGCAAGTCTCATTACTAATCATGGAGAGGACACGGATGTCCTCAGCACACTCTAGAGGACAAACCAGAGTGGGCAGACTCCTGTTTAGGAAGCCCTTCCTTTCTAAAGATAGAACCCCTTAATCTCACCCTCTCTCCTCCCCAGGACCTGCATCACATGATCCCTAATAAAGAGCTCAGCAGGAGGCAGCTGGGGAAGATCAAAGGAGGGGTCAGAGGCCACAAGAAAATCAACTAATGGACAGTGTATTCACCTGAATAGTAAACCTCCCGGGACTTCCCTGGTGGTCCAGTGGTTATGAATTCGCCTTCCAATGCAGGGGACGCAGGTTCGATCCCTGGTCGGGGAACTGAGATCCCACATGCCACGGGGCAACTAAGCCCGCGCGCCACAGCTACTGAGCCTGTGCACTCTGGAGCTCATGCGTAACAACTAGAGAGAAGCCTGTGCGGTGCAATGAAAGATCCCGCGTGCCGCAACTAAGACCCGATGCAGCCAAAAAAAAAAAAGAAGTAATCCTCTCACTCTTCTCATATTTGCAGTTTCAAAGTCTTCGCACTCCATTTTTCCCTCTGCTTAATTTTCTGAAAGACTTGACCCATCAAAATTCCCACCTGACCACACCACTATCTTTCACTTATTCTCTCATACAGCCGATGCTTCTCCTTCACAGCACTTACACAATGGCAAGGAATACATTATATGTGTAATTAAGTATTTAATGTCTCCCTCCCTCAAAAGACTGTGATGTTCACGGTGTCATACCTAGCACCTAACCAGCACCCCACAATGTAAGTGTTCAATAATTATTCATAGAATAAGTGAATGGATGGATGGATGGATGGATGGAGAGATGCACTTTTTATTAATGTCTTAGTCCTCCCATTTGAGTCACTCCACAATCCCATTCTGTTCTCATCTGCTACACCAAGTTCCATCAGTCTCTGGAGCTGGCTCATTTCTACTGCACACCGAGCCCCAGCGATGATGGGCTAGTTTAGGAAACACACAGATTCTCCCACTATGACCCATCGCAGCCTGTCCGTCTCCAGTAGCATTAGTATCCAGACACCATGGATGTATCGCATAACCCTAAGCCCTGACAAGAGAAAAGCTGTCTTGCCTTTGACTCTGTGGGTGTTCTGAAACATACCTCCCAGTCACTGAATAGCTTCTTCTATATCATGGCACGATCATAAACTAAAGGCGAGTCCCCACCCCACTAGTGTTTCCTGTAATCTTCACAGTTTACCAAAGGTCAAGACCTTAGAGAATGACTTTAACTTCCATGCAAAGTTTCAAGTTTATTTCTCATCCAATGTTAAAACAAGAAAAACAAAAAAGGAATTAAGCAAATGGCAGGAAATAAAGACTGAAAGAGGGAACGAATAAGAGGACGCGAGTGTCCCGTGTGTGCTGTTGGTGCCGCGCACTTGTTAGGGGTGAACCGGTGTGACTTGGCCCTTCCAGGCAGATCAACGTGACTCACACGATCTACCCGAACCACGAGGTAAAGCAAACAAGTTGCTCAGTAACAGGACACCTGTTCACTGCAGGAAAACACAACGAATCTCAAAACCCGTGGAACAATCCAATGGCGTAATGCCAAGCCTTTGTTCAGTAAAAGCACTTCTATAGCAGGGCCAAAACCATGGAGTCCAAATAGGCATCTCTCTCGGGTTTTGGTTTTTCAGGGATAATTTTGAAGTAGAGCAGAGGATGAATGAATGCAGCTTCTTCAGTCAATCCTCTGAATGTCATTGGACAACATCAGCTTAGTTAATATCAGAAACACATTCCTGAGACCTCTTGTGTTAAGACTCATCGTCTGGATCCAGCCTCCTGCTGAGACCAGTAAAATATGTCCTGCTAGGTGAGAATAGAGGCTTCATATATCTAACTCCAACTCACCAAGCTCTCAAACGTCACAGGTGCTAAGCTGATGTAATAATTTTGAGGCATTTCAACATTAGGATTGAAAATGGCGCTGCCAAAACTGCATCCAAAAATAAATGCAGACGGAGGCCACAGCTGCCTCACTCTCCTCCCTTCCACGCATCTCCTTCTGTGCTGACCTAACCTTCCCACTGCTGCAGAGTAGACGGGATGAAACTCACACCTGATCAGGTCCCTCCCTACCTACCAAAGCTGCCCATCTTAGACAAGGTGAGGGATAATCTCCTTAAGTTGTACAAATCTCCACTCAATCACCAAAGGCCTGTTATCAGTGTTTCTGTCCCAATGTCAATATCTAGCCTAACCTTCAGTCACCAATGAGATCTGTCTAAATACGCCATGTATCTTTCATAACTGTTCCACGCTTGAGGTCCTTCTGCCTCCTTCCCAGTCTCTTCCTCCACTTGAGAAACGCCTGGACTCAATTCAAGACTTAGAATGGGCTTCTCTGTGAAACTTTTCTAGCGTACCCAGGCAGAATTCTTTTTTTTTTTTTAATTTTTATTGGAGTACAGTTGATTTACAATGTTGTGTTAGTTTCTGTTGCACAGCAAAGTGAATCAGTTATACATAAACATATATCCACTCTTTTTTAGATTCTCTTCCCATATAGGTCATTACAGAATATTGAATAGAATTTCCTGTGCTACACAGTAGGTTCTTATTCGTTATCTATCAATATTTTATATATATTAGTTTGTATGTGTCAATCCTGGTCTCCCAATTTATCCCTTCCCACCCCTTACCCGCTTAGTAACCGTAAGTTTGTTTTCTACTTCTGTGACTCTATTTCTGTTTTGTAGATAGGTTCATTTGTACCATTTTTTTAGATTCCTTACCCAATTTACCACTCATCCTCAGCTTGTTTTATTTATTTTGGTTAATAATTCTCTGATTGTCTAATCAATGAAAAAAGATAAATGTCACCCACATTCTTACCAGAGACAATACTGATATATTTTCATGCATTTCTTTACAGTACTTTTCTTATACATATATATTGTGTGCTTTTTAAAAAACATAATTGGGGTTACACTATAACAATAATTTGGTATCCTATCTTCTTCGCTAAATATTAATATTTTCCCAAGTATTCTTTTAAAATGTTAAGAGATGCACAACATTCCATCATAAAGCTGTAATTTAATCTCACTATTCTATTGATAGACATTTAGTTCTGTTTCCTATCTGTCACTATTAGACATCTGTTAGAATTTCTGATTGTTTCCTTAAGATAAATTCCTGGAAGGGAAACAACTGGGTCAAAGTGAATAAAAATTTTAAGGATTTTCGTACATATATCAACACATAAGTAGCACTCATTTACATTTCTACCGATAATTTATTATAATAGTTTCATGACACTAAGGGTCACCGCTTACTCAGTCCCTTCCCAATATTTCTCTATCACTTTAAAGATGTCTGCATTTTAATATTTATCAAATGGATAATAACACAGTAAGATAAGTTATCATTTTTTGAGGATCTGAGCTACATAAGCACAACGTAAGCACTGTACTAACACGATTACATTAAATCCTTACAATTCTTACAGAAGACAATTCTCCTCCTTTCCCAGGCTTGCCCAACAGATAGTGAGTGACAGAACCTGACAACAAACCCACAGCCTACCTGACCTAAACCCATGCTTTGACCAGCGGGTCTACAAATGTTCTTGCTTATGCAACCTATCAGTATCAATTTGTAGAATAAATTTGAATATTTATTTATGTAAAAATATACTACTGTCATATTAGGCATATTACCAAATATACACAAAATTACAAATTAAGATGAGATGAAAATAATAATGTAACTATTTTCTTCCTGAACCTCTCATAAATCATTTTGCACACCTCCTGTAGACACAAGCCCACTTCTGAGGAGCACAGCCCTTATCTTCTACACTAGTTTTTATGTCTACCACTAGGACATAAGCTCCATGAGGGCAGGCCCTGTGTCTGTTTTTTAGCACTGTATCTCCAGTGTCTACGCTGCCTGGTACACTAATGAAAGACATGTTGAATATTAATAAATGAATAAATGATTCAGCTGCAAGGTTGTGGGTTTGAGGGAAGAATCTAGAAATCAGTTATATTTGTATCCCTAGCACCAAGCACATTTCCTAGCACATGACGGACACCTCTAGAAATGTCTGCTGAGTGGATATACATTTGCTGTTTGATGAGTAAATGAGTGAATGGAGGGATGATGGATGGATGGATGGACAGATGGACAGACAGAATGGAAAGGCTTCTTCCCCTCTCTTCGCATCTCTAGGATTAGCATATCAAAGATAAAAAAACCTGGCTGAACTTATTTAATTTCAATAACACTTTACTACTGCTAAACAGTGGTCCTGTTGGAACAAGTATAGATGGAGTTTCACTCACCTCTTGTAAAAACAGAAAGTAACAAGCCTCATATTTTTAAAATTAGCCCTGGCGAGAGCTCAACCTAGAACAGAGATATGAGCTTCAGAAGAAGATGGGAGGGACAGGAGATAGTTGACCAAGATGCACTGGGGAGGAAAGGCCATGAATTATTTATTCATCCACATCTTGCTAGATAAGAATAAAGGTTTAAAAGACTGAAAAAATACTTACCTTGAAGGAACCAAAATTATAACTCAATCCTTGTTAGGGTGAAGGTCTCATCCTATCTAATTTGTAATTTTTCTGTATCTTGTTATGAAAATATCTTGGCTAATAAAATTGCAGTTGTTTCTTTAACTCATCCTGTCTTTAGAAGCTTATTGTCACTCCCTGTGTAACAGCTATTCTTAATCTCAAGGTTTTACATGCTACATGGACATAAGGGGATATTACATTAATCCATACTCTCAGTATCTTTAGTTTGTAACCTTGCTGATACATCACTTACATTCACTTGTTAATCAGAAAACATTAAGATGTTTTGTCTTGCCTTTTTCTTCAGTTGTGACTGTAATTTTAAAAATCATTTCTAAAATGAGCATAAATGTGGAAGCTCTTCAAACAGCTATTAGTCTCTCTTTGCTTATTTCCATTCTTGAGGTGGATATGATTACCTCACCAGAATGCAAACTCCATGAGGGCGTTATTATTTATAGACACCAGGTAGTAAATACTAATCATGCTAGCTCTGTATTAAGCATGATTCAAATACAATGCCATTTAATCCCAAGTGCAACCATGTGAAGCTGTTACAACTGTCCACATGGCATAAAAAAGAAATTTAGGTTCAAAGATGATAAGGCGTTTGATCTGAATCCCACAGCTGTGTTTTCTGGCTCCTCTCTTCCCCTCCCCTCCTCTCCCCTTCCCTTTCCTCCTTCCCCCGGTCTCCTTCCCTCTCCTCTCCTTTCTACCCTCAACTCTAATCCCTTCCTCTGGCTCACTCTACCTAGCCACTGTGACCTGTTTTCAGTCTTTAAATCAATGTTCCCCGAGCCTCAATCTAAATTAGTTTCCTGTGTTATTCACTCTCATGTCGCCTAATACTTATCCTTCATGTTATCACCAAATTAACTATTATTTATTTGTATGATTATTTACTTAATATCTATGTCCCCCACTAGACTATGAGGTCCACAGAGGCAGGAAAGTGCCTGTTCTGTTCACCACCGTGTCCCCTGTGACTGAGTATCAGTAAAGATCACAGAGTGAATGAAGGAGTGAGTGAAATGGCACAGCCAGAATTCAAACCAAAGCCTGTCTGACTCCAAAGTCCATACTGTTAATCACTATGTTATCATCCTATATATAGATATGCAATCATTTCTCCCTAAGTTGAATTCTTTTCCGACTTTCATTCAATATTGCTGTCTGCAAGGCAAGTAGGGCTGCTGTAGTAATGAGATGCATTTCCATAACTAATTTTAAGTTCACAAAATTTAACTTTAATAAATTCATAAATCTCTTTCCAACCACTTTCTGGAAGATTCCTGGGGGAAGGGATAAATTGGGAGACTGAGACTGACATATACACACTACTATATAGAAAATAGATAACTAATAACAACCTACTGTATGGCACAGGGAACCCTACTCAATACTCTGTAATGATTATTTGGGAAAAGAATCTTAAAAAGAGTGGATATACGTATAAGTCATTCACTTTGCTGTACAGCAGAAACTAACACAACAGTGTAGATCATAACAGTGTAAATCAACTATACTCCAATAAAAATTAATTTTAAAAAACGATTCTTCGGACTTCCCTGGTGGTCCAGTGGGTAAGACTCCACGCTCCCAATGCAGGGGGCCCGGGTTTGATCCCTGGTCTGGGAACTAGATCCCGCATGCACGCCGCAACTAAGAGTTCACATGCCACAACTGGAGGATCCCGCATGCTGCAACTAAGACCCAGCGCTGCCAAAATAAATAAATAATTGATTCACAAATAAATGAATAGATTCCTTCTGCTTCCTACAAGTTCCTGAATGTTGTATAGGTCGGGTCTAGTCAATTTAGAAGCTTGTATTTTCACTTAATATAAAGTCCTTTGAATTTATTTTTAATCTGTTACCAAGTTATCTGTTACCAAGATAACTTCTTAGTTAAGAAAGTCACAGGCAAGTTAATTAATTTCAGGTCCTATTTTAAGTGACTAGCAATTTCTCAGCGTTTATATTGGATATATCTCCATGGGAGGTATCAGGTGTAGCTATCAAGGCTAATAATGAATGCAGATTTGGGAACACTGTCACATATGGAATAGCTTCTGTGAGTGGAAGGGTGGAAACAAAAATCTCTGTTGACAACTAGATGGGACATTTTATTCACTGGAATCCTGTATATATCTTTTTGCATATTAATGATTCTAGATCTCTTCCCAAGTGGGACTTTTTTCACTCTATCTATTATCAAACACTTGATAAATTATCTTAAAGTGAAAAATTTTCCAAGATATAATATTTTACTTCCTATGCTGAGTGGTGTGCTTGAAACTTTAATAAGTTGTCTATTCAAAGTGGCTCCTCAGGAATATTTCCCTTAGAATGAACTTGAAATATAGCTTAACCCATCTTCCAAAAGAGCAGTTGTCCAGTGCAATAAAATTGTCATAGGGAGACTTAAGTCTTGTTGGACTTCATTTCAATACTCATCATTTTATGTCAACCTTTAGAAGGAACAAGCAATTTTAAGACAAAATTTTCTTCAGCATTACTCACAATTCACAAGACGTGAAACAACCTAAAAGCCCATCAATGGACGAATGGATAAGGAAGAAAATGTGACATGTTTATATCTACCTATATCTAAATAATGGAATACTACTCAACCATAAAAAAGAAGAAAATCCTGCCATTTGCAACAACATGGATGGACCTTGAGGGTATTATGCTCAGTGAGATAAGTCAGACAAAGACAAATACTGTATGATCTCATATGTGGAATCTAAAACAAGCAAAAAACTCATTTTTAAAAAAAAAAGAGGGGCTTCCCTGGTGGCGCAGTGGTTGAGAGTCCGCCTGCCGATGCAGGGGACACGGGTTCGTGCCCCAGTCCAGGAAGATCCCACATGTCGCAAAGCAGCTGGGCCCGTGAGCCATGGCCGCTGAGCCTGCGCGTCCGGAGCCTGTGCTCCGCAACGGGAGAGGCCACAACAGTGAGAGGCCCGCGTACCGCAAAAAAAGAAAAAAGAAAAAGAAAAGAGTACTTCCCTGGTGGCACAGTAGTTAACAATCCACCTGCCAAGACAGGGGACACAGGTTCGAGCCCTGGTCCGAGAAGATCCCACATGCCTTGGAGCAACTAAGCCCGTGTACCACAACTACTGAGTCTGCACTCTAGAGTCTGTGACCCACAATTACTGAGTCCACGGGCCACAACTACTGAAGCCCACGTGCCTAGAGCCTGTGCTCCGCAACAAGAGAAGCCACCACAATGAGAGGCCCGCGCACCGCAACAAAGAGTAGCCCCTGCTCACTGCAACTACAGAAAGCCCGTGCGCAGCAACGAAGACCCAACACAGCCAAAATATAAATAAATAAATAAAAATTTTTTAAAAAGAGATCAGATTTACAGTTATCAGAGGTTGGGGGCTGTCAGGGGTGGGGGGATTGGAAGAAGATAGTCATAAGGTACAAACTTCCAGTTATAAGATAAATAAATGCTGGGGGTGTAATGTACAACATAATGACTACAGTTAACACTGTTGTACGATATATTTGAAAGTCCTAAATATATTTGAAAGTTCTCATCACAAGGAAAAAAATATCTTCTTTTTTTGTATCTATATGAGATGATAGGTATTAAATTTAAGTTAACTAAATTTATTGTGGTAATTACTTCACAATATATTTAAGTCAAGTCATTATGCTGTAAACCCTAAACTTACACAGTGCTGTATGTCAATCATATCAATAAAACTGGGAAAAAATATGTTCTATTATCTATGTCTTCGTATCATCTCTTCTGTTGCTTAACAATGCTTTCTATACAATGTTTCTACACACAGTTTCATCTCCCTACAGGGCTACATTATAAATTTTGTGGGTCCTATGCACTTTTATCTTCATGGTCTCTTTCCTCCATAAAGATAGTAAAAATTGTATTCTATAACTAATTGGTATAAAGAACATATCAAGGGCTTCCCTGGTGGCGCAGTGGTTGAGCGTCTGCCTGCCGATGCAGGGGACGCAGGTTCGTGCCCCGGTCCGGGAAGATCCCACATGCCGCGGAGCGGCTGGGCCTGTGGGCCATGGCCACTGGGCCTGCACGTCTGGAGCCTGTGCTCCGCGGCAGGAGAGGCCACAGCAGTGGTAGGCCCGCGTACCGCAAAAAAATATATCTATATATCAAAATATCACATATTAAAATATTTTTTCAACTTAAAAGTTATTTTTTTCTCTCTCTCTCCTGATTTTAAAAGAAATTAAAACATTCTCATGGGTCCCTTAAAATATGGTGGTCACCAGTGATGCTGATGGATAGATTGGTCCTGTCTCTCTAAGAAAATCAGGCAGTAGATATGACAAACTCTCCCCAGTTTTCTGCTGTTGATTTTTAGCTTTTGTGTTTGTGTGTTGAGCACCTGTGGGCCTTGCTGCACTGTCCTTTTTTTTTTTTTTTTTTTTTTTTGCGGTACGCGGGCCTCTCCCTTTGCAGAGCACAGGCTCCGGACGCACAGGCTCAGCGGCCATGGCTCACGGGCCCAGCCGCTCCGTGGCATGTGGGATCTTCCCGGACTGGGGCACGAACCCGTGTCCCCTGCATCAGCAGGCGGACTCTCAACCACTGCGCCACCAGGGAAGCCCGCTGCACTGTCCTTTGTGGTGGACTACAAACCCATTGGTTCTCACAACCTCCTCAAGCATGGAAGGACTCAGCAAAGTACCCTGTGTATTAATTAGGGTTCTCCAGAGAAACAGAGCCAATAGAATGTAGACAGATAGATCAATAGATCGATAGATTGATTGATAGATTTATTTTAAGGAATTGGCTCACATGATTGCAGGGGCTGACAAATCTGAAATCTGCACAGTGAGCTGGCAGGCTGGAAACCCAGGGAAGAGTTGATGTGGCCGTTTGAGTCCAAAGACAGTTTGGAGGCAGAATTCTCTCTTCCTTGTGGACCTCAGTCTTTTCTCTCAGGCCTTCAACAGACTAGGGGAGGCCCACCCACATTATGGAGGCTAATCTGCTTTATTCAAATCTACTGATCTAAATCTTAATCTCACCTAAAAAACACCTTCAACAGTGAAATATAGGTTGGTTTTTGGCTATATATCCTAGCCTAGCCAAGTTGACACACAGAAGTAACCATTACTGGGCTTCCCTGGTGGCGCACTGGTTGAGAGTTCGCCTGCCGATGTGGAGCGGCTGGGCCCGTGAGCCATGGCCGCTGAGCCTGCGCGTCCGGAGCCTGTGCTCCACAACGGGAGAGGCCACCACAGTGAGAGGCCCGCGTACCGCAAAAAAAATAATAAATTAATTAATTAATTAAATAACAAAGAAGTAACCATTACTTTGCTGTACATGTGAAACTAACACAACATTGTAACTTAACTATACTTCAAAAAAAAAAAAGTAACCATTATATCCTGTATTTTCAAAAAAAATATGATCTTGAGGTTGCTACCAGGCTGTTACACAAGGTTACAAAGAGCTTCATGCAAATATCACTGCCAGACTAGAGAAGAAATAAATTGTCTCAAGGTCAAAATAATGTGAAACAAAACTGTATCACCTGTGTCTTGAACAAACCTAGCCTTGTAAACTTGAATAAATCTGAATATTTTGATTTTGTTTTTAAGTAAACGTCAGCCTGCCCATTTGCCTTTATGAACAGAAGTGCAAGCATTCTTCTTTACCCAAATAGCATGGTTTTTAAACCAGGGGCCAGAAATGGCCTTAAAATACTTAATTACATCAGGAAGGAACATTTAACAGCCAGTATGGACAAAACCATAATCATTGTTTCTGGCAGCTACTCAAAATTCAAACTGTCAATTCTAAATAAATCCAGGCTCCAACACATGGGAAGAGGAGAACTGGAGGGAGACACGACCAGTGCTTAGATGATGCCGGCCCTAGTGCGACCTAACACCTGCCATGAGTGGTGCAGGCTGCGGGTGCTAATGAAGACCCCAGCTAATGCCCTTGCTTCCCAGGATGTGGCCCTGGAGTGGAAGCCTCTCACAACAGCCCTACAGGCAGGAAGCTCCCGGGCGTAGAATGAATGGCGATGACCGAGTGTTGTGCCCACTGGGAAGCCCCCCCACCGGCACCCACTCCTCAGGTAAGGAGGGGAAACCATACCCTGGTTCCCTGACACGGAGACACTATTTTTTTAATTAATTTTTATTGGGGTATGGTTGCTTTACAATGTTGTGTTAGCCTCCACTGCACAACAAAATGAATCAGCCATGCACATACAGATATCCCCTCCCTTTTGGATAGACAACTGATGGGAACATACTGTATAGCCCAGGGAACTCTACCTAATGCACTGTGGTGACCTATATACATTATTGATACTATGTATAAAATAGCTAACTAATGAGAACCTACTGTATAGCACAGGGAACTCTACTCAATGCTCTGTGGTGACCTAAATGGGAAGGAAGTCCATTTTCCCAAGTAAAGCAAAAAGGTAGACGTAGATAAGACAACAGACTCAAGGGACTTGGGATGGAAATAAAGAGCGTACAGCGTGGCTGAACCTTCAGAGCCAGGGCAAAGTTAAGAATCTCAGTAGAAACTGCTGTCCAAGTCCACGAGGGAAGTCGGGGCCAAAGGGAACAGACGATGGTGCTCAGCCCAATGCTCCACCCCACCTTCAGTGCCAAGAAACTCATAACCAACTCCACTCCCACTTGCAAAGACTTAGTTCATCTAAGGGGAAAGGGAATGAGGAAAACAAATGGAATAAGTTTCCTTGAATTGACAAAATGGTATTTTTCTTCTAAAGAGAAGAAATAGCCTCTTTTGAGCTAGGCTGGATTGTTATAAAATGTTACAAAATGTTTGCCCACCTACGTTACATCGTCTCTAAACCTTATACTCACTGCATATGTAGGAACTGAACTTCAGTCACTCACCAAAGAGAGCTGTCCGTCACGGCTACATACATAAAGAAAACCGATACATAAGCAGAAAAGCAACAGAAACAAGTTAATGAATCGCTTCAGGTTCTACAAGTTAGAGGGGCAGAAAGTTTATTTCTCTAGAGAAGTGACTTCGCCAAGGTACAGCTTAATACACTTCAGCCTTTAGGGATAAATGTTATGAGGAAACCTCATATGAAGAAAGTTGTGCAATTAAAGACAATGTCCATTATGTTCCATCATAGTTACACTTTATGTTTATTTGAAAGACCTCTGTGGTGTGAGCTCTGAGCACCAGTGGTTGTACTAACTTTAGCAAAGGCTGACCATTAGTCAGCTCCCGCTGTTGAAACAAAATACCTCAGGTGGGTGGCTTCAAGAACACATTTATTACCTCACAGCTCTGGAGGGTGGGAAGTCCAAAATCAAGGTGCCACACAATTCAGACCCTCCTGAGAACTCTCTTCCTGGCTTGCAGACGGCCACCTTCTCACTGTGTCCTCACATGGCAGAAAGAGTTCTAGTCTCTCCTCTTCTTATAAGGACATTAATCCCATCATGGGGGTCCCACCTTCATGACCTCATCTAGACCTAATTACCTCCCAAAGGCCCCACCTCCTAATACTATCACATTGGGGGTTAGGATTTCAACATGCAAACCTGTGGAGGACACAAACATTCCATCCACAACAGACCGCACATTGAATTGCATGGAGTGCGAACAGGTAAATCCGAAGTGCAGGCAGTGGAAGGGCACTGGGGGTGCAGGCAGCCAATCCACGTTCTGTTCATCAATTAATCACCCCAAGTTCTCCCTACTTCCTAATCCGTATCCCTAACTGTCAATTCCAAGCATGGAACCTTCCAGAGGTCTCTGGGAAGAACAATTCCACCTCCACTGCTATCTTCTCCTAGGCCATTTATTCACCAGCATGACGCCACTGCCTTTGTATTTTCTAGAATGGTTAAAAAAATTAAAAATTTTGGTCTTATTCCCAACAGTGCTGGAGAATGATTCTATTACCTAGTTTTTCTCCTCTTTTAATGGGGTTTAGAGAAGCAGAGGACATAAACACATGTACTCAAGTCCAGAATCTTGAGCAAAAAGCCCAAATCAGCTATGAATGATCCCATTTTCACAACGAGCACACTGAGGCCTGAAGGGTTAAGCAACGTTTTCAAATGGTGGGGCTGACTTACACCGTATCTTCTAACTTACTGTCCTATACATAGTTCTTTATAAGTCCCCTCAAATTATTTGGGAAGTTATGGTTAGTTTATCAATATTTCCTAGAAAATTTAAGGTGGAAATTAACCTTAAAACATCCAGAAACCAGACCTAGAGAAAGTGAGGAATGAGCTCAAGACAACAAAATCAACTCATTTCAGAGTCAACAAGATCCAGGGATTTTGACTCCCTGTGGCTAATACTCTTTTTAGGCCAACAGACGTTTGCTCAATAGATGACTGAGTTGACAAGCAAACGATTTTCTTATGAGGCGCCCATAATAGGGAGAATTTGTTCTCTTCATTTGTTCCTCTCAGTTTCCCTGGTCTGCTTATCCTCAACCATCCCATGGTAAATTTCACTGTGAATTTAAAAATCCTTCTCGCTCTCTCCTTAGAAAACCTCTTATTTCTCTGGCCTTCCTTTATTCATAACTTCAAGAACCATCTAAACGGTGATGAGCCCCATCTATCAGACGATCCCCAGCCCAAACCGGTCTTTTGGGCTCAGGATCTACCCAGCTAACTGCCTTCTGGATATAATGTGGAAAACAGACAGGCCCTTCACACCCAACACGTCTCCAGCTGAGCTCATGCTATTTTCCCCCAATTTGTTCTTTCCCCACCTCGGTGAATGGTACCACACATCCACCCAGTTCCTCCAGCCAGAAACCCGTGCTTTACAATCTCTCCCTCCCAGTTCCAATGCCTCTGTCTTGTTGACTCTCACCCCCAAACAACGACTCACCCTCAACCTCCTCGTCCACCACCCAAGTCTCGGTTACCATCACAGCCGGCACACAGTCTCCCCGACGTCAGATTTATTCCCCACCATCACCACTCACCTAGCCTCTAGTCCATTTATAGCCAGAGTGATCTTTTCAAAATGTAGAAGTGCTCAATAGTCCCAAGGCTTGAAATTCTCCAGGGACTTCCCCTTGGCCTCGGGACAAAATCCAAACTCCTGGGCTTCCCTGGTGGCGCAGTGGTTGGGAGTCCGCCTGCCGATGCAGGGGACGCGGGTTTGCACCCCGGTCCGGGAGGATCCCACATGCCGCGGAGCGGCTGGGCCCGTGAGCCATGGCCGCTGAGCCTGCGCGTCCGGAGCCTGTGCTCCGCAACGGGAGAGGCCACAACAGTGAGAGGCCTGCGTACCGCAAAAAAAAAAAAAGAAAAAAAGAAAATCCAAACTCCTATGGAGTCCCACATAACCTGACCCCTGCCTACCTCACCGGCTTCATCTCCCACTACCCTTCCCACCTCACGGTCTCTCCCAACTACACTCCCGCCCCAGTGGCTTCCACGGTTGCCTGAACGGACTTTGCTTCTTCCCATTCCCCACGGTGTGTGGTGGAGAAAACTTATCCAGCACTCCCAGCCCCGATCCTTTGCCTAGCTAACTCCTACTCACCTCCCAGAGCTCAGCTGAAATTTCACTTCCGGGGGGAAGACCGCCCCCAGCACCAAGTCCAGGGGACACTTTCACTCCTTACCTGACCTGACCTCCCTCTGGCACTTGCCACACAAAGGACACCTTCCTTGACCTCTCCGGACTCACACCCCCCCGCGCCACCACTCTGCCAGGCAGCTCCCCTTTTCTCTGATGCACCTGGCCCTCCTCTGCCAGTGCCTCCTGTAGCTCATCGTCCTCTACCTACTCCAGCCACGCCTGCCTTCTTCCTTTTTTCAAACTTGTATTTATCACCCCATTTATTATTTACTTAACTATACTGTGAGCTCGACAGTTAGAAACAGCCTCTTCTGCTTAGTATCCCGATTTATTACAGGCACGTACTCCCTTTAAAGTCTTATTTCAGTCTTACAGGAAAGTTACAAGAATAATCAAGTATATGCTTCCCTTAGATTCATCAGCTGTGAGAACATTTTGACACATTTGACTTATTCCTTTCTCTCTGTACATTACAATCACGATAGCCGAATCATCTGGGAGTACTTTGCAGACATCATAGCCTTTAACCCCTAAATACTTCAGCATGTATCTCCTAAGAACAAGGACATTCTTTGCATACAGCTGTCAGATTCAAGAAATTTAACTATGATACCGTATTATTCACCGGTTATGTCGATAATGTTCCTTAGAGCGACTATAAATGTGTGGCAAGTATTGTCAGGTATCTTTAGTCTGTTTAATCCAGTCCTCGGCCTTCCTTGGTCTTTCATAACATCAATAACGGGATAAACTGACATATGGCTCCTGACATGAAGCACTGAGAAGTAAACAACGTGTCTCATATAGAATCACCATAAATGCCAAAAGTGATTAACTTGAATCTAAGGATGAGGAAACATGAGGCATACCCAAACTGAGGGACATGCTACAAACTGTACTCTTTTTTTTTTTTTTTTTTTGCAGTACGCGGGCCTCTCACTGTTGTGGCCTCTCCCGTTGCGGAGCACAGGCTCCGGACGCGCAGGCTCAGCGGCCACGGCTCACGGGCCCAGCCGCTCCGCGGCATGTGGGATCTTCCCGGACAGGGGCACGAACCCGTGTCCCCTGCATCAACAGGCGGATTCTCAACCACTGCACCACCAGGGAAGCCCAAACTGTACTCTTTTTAAACACATTGCCAAGGGCCTGTAGTTGCCCTTGTTATTTCTGAGAACACTCCCTCCCATCATCACCGACAACTCCGCACAGATGGCTTCTCCTTGGAGAGCCCCCCGGACCCACTCCATCCCCATCCCCACCCCAGTCAACCTCCATCCTGCTATCCCACTTCACTGCCTTTTCGAAGCATTTAACACACTTTGAAATTACTTTGTTTATCTATTTGTTTTCTTTTGTTATCTATTTCCCCCACTAAAATACAACTTTTATGAGTAGTGGGACCTTATCTAAAACAGTGCCTGCTTTAGACTAAGCCCTTACTTTTTAACTGCTGAAGGAAAGAATTTCCATATCTTTGGTGCCCTAAGACTCAAAGAACGTTCGCCACATGGGTGACTCATGCAATGTGTGATTCACCAAGCAGAATTTTTCTGGTTCAGGTTACCTCCCAAGTTCTCATTTTTGCTTACTCCAAATATTCACAAAATTTCAACACCAAGACCTTCCTTTTTGATTCTCAACTCTACCCATTTCATTTACCCTTAAGTAGAAAAGACTTAGGAAAATGTGATAATTATAGTCAGTTCTTAATATTGTTCCCCTTTGCACTGACGTTGAGATTAGTTGATGATGACCTGGAAATGCTGAAAAATACATTTCTGTACAAAGCTAACAGGGAAGGTCCAGGAGGGACAGCACAAGGGTAAATTCAGTCAACAAAAAGGAAGTTATTTCAGTTACTCAGAAATAAAATTCACATATTTCCTTTTATTAGCAATATTTAAAATATTTTATTCAAGCATATCTAAACATGTAGAGATAGAAGCCATAATCAATAGCGGTGCTGGTATCAGTAAGAGAAAGAGTGCAGTGTCACTGGTCCACCTCAGCAATGCTTTGAACTTCTCTGACTTACATCAAAGTCACCAAGGCGCCGATTTCAAAGGAAAAAAATTGGAAGCGAAACAAAGAAAAAAAGAAATCTTGGGTAAATAACCTAGCATAAATAATTCCTAGTACAGCAAATGTTACTCCCTTTTTAAATTAAAATTTTTAATTGTCCTTGAACACAGAAAAAGTAAGTCTTTGTAATGAGTCAACTTAACTCAAGTACAAACCAAGAAGCACTCACTATTGTTTCAAATACACTACCCATTACATTTGGCAACATTGAGTAAAGATACACACGACCTTTTTAAAGTATGAAAGGAAAAACTTGCTCTCTGTTTGGGGTTCAAAAAGGTTTCTCCTACCTGTTCTTTGAATGCTTTCCCTCATGCTGCATTCTAAAGCCAGGTGGTCAAAGAATAATTAGATACCAAGAGAAATTAAGTGTTACAGTTAAAATAAAGTTGGATATACAAATGAATTAACTGGTTATCATTCTTTTGTTTTAGCTTTTTATTCTGAAGTAATTTTAGACCCAGAAAAAAAGTTGCAAAATTAGAACAGAGAGATTCTGTTTACCCTTTACCCAGCTTCCCCTAATGTTAATTACATAACTGAAGTCTGCTAAAACCAGGAAATCAACGTTGATGCAATACTATTAACTAAACTACAGATCTCATTCAAACTTCACCAGTTTTCTAATAATGCCCTTTTTATGGTCCAGGAGTCATCTCAGGCTCCCACACTGCATCTAGCTGTCACGCCTCCTTAGTCTCTGCCAATCATGACCTTGACACTTTTGAAAAGTACTGGCCAATTATTTTGCAGAAAATCCTTCAAGGTGGGTTTGTCTAATGTTTTCTCATGATCAGATTGTTATGATTTATTTTTGATAGTATAAAGCTCTTTTTTATTTGAAACAAGGGAAAACATTTAGTTACTTATCTAGTTCAATCCCTACCAATAGAGTATACTTTCTAGGAGTTTGTCCAATTGATTGTTTCATAGTCTAAAGGTATTTATTCCCTTGGTCAAGGAGAAAAAGTCATCCTGTTAACTTTTACAGCCATATCCCAAATATTTTATATACTTTTCTTCTTCTTTATAATGACTTAACCAAGTTTGTATTTTTAGCTTTTTAAATAGTTCCCTTACCAAATTTTTGTCTGGTGTATCTCTCAAATACTAACAGAGGTATGTTAAAAGTGTTCTACTGTAGTTGTGGATTTGTTTATATCTCCTTATAGATTTTTGCTTCTGTCAATTTTTGTTTTACATATTTTGAGGCCATTTAATTAGATGCATACACATTTAGAATTGTTAAAGTTCCTGATGAATAAAAATTTTTATTATTATGTGATAGTGATATAATTTGTGTTATTATTGTGACTTTGTTTACCTCTAGTAATGCTTTTTTGCCTTAAAACTATTCTGTATAATATTATTATGCCTAATAAGCGTTCTTTTGCTTATTATGTGTCTGGTAAATCTTTTCATACACTTTGCTTTCAACTTTTCCACATACTTTTGTTCATATGTGTCTTTCATAAATAGCATATACCTGGATTTTTTAAAAATTCAATGTGACAGTTTTGTTGGTTAACTGAGCATTTAGTCCATTTATATTTATTGTAATTACTGGTACATTTGTATTTCTTTTCATCATCTTTTTTTTTTCTTAGCTTTTTCTGTTTCTTTTTCTCTCCCTTCTTACCTTTTTGGGGAAGCTTTAGGGTTGTTGTTGTTTTTTTCTTTGTATCTAGAATAGGAGGCTTCTGACTTAAGTTCATATGAAGATGTGATTAGAGTCAGATCTTTACTTAAAGTGGATTAAAAGGAGAAAACCAAAAAGAACAGAGCAAATCAGAAGAGAGAGGAAATGGTTCTTTAAAAGGTGGAAAATAGGGACTTCCCTGGCAGTCCAGTGGTTAAGACTCCATGCTTCCACTGCAGGGGACACTGGTTCGATCCCTGGTTGGGGAACTAAGATCCCGCATGCCACACAGCGCAGCCAAAAAAAAAAGAAAAAAAAAGTGGAAATAGATACTACCTCACACCTAGTAGGATGGCTATGAGAGAGAGAGGGAGGGAGAGAGAGAGAGAGAGAGAGAGAGAGAGAGAGAGAGGAGGGGAGAGAGGGAGGGAGGGAGAGAGAGAGAGAGAGAGAGAGAGAGAGAGAGGAGGGAGGGAGGGAGGGAGGGAGGAAGGAAGGGAAGGGAAAATACAAGTGCGGACAAGGATATGGAGAAACTGGAACATTTGTGCAATGCTGATGAGAATGTAAAATGGTGTATCCACTAAAACAATATGGCAGTTCCTCAAAAAATTAAAAATTGAATTACCAAATAATCCAGCAATTCCAATTCTTATACCCAAAAGAATTGAAAGCAAGCTCTTGAGGAGATATTTGTACACCCATGATCATAGTAGCATTATTAACAGTAAAACAGTCCAAGTGTCCTTGTACTGATGAATGAATAAACAAAACATGGTATATACATACAATGGAATGTCATTCAGCCTTAAAAAGGGAGGAAATCCTAACGCGTGTTGCAACATGGATGAACCTTGAGGGTATGATACTAAGTAAAGCAAACCAGTCACAGAAGGACAAATGCTGTATGATTCCACTTATATGAGCTGACTAGAGTGGTCAAATTCAGACACAGAAAATAGAATGGCGGTTGCCAGGAGCTGGGGTGACGACGGAATGGGGAGTTATTGCTTAGTGGGTACAGAATGTCAGTTTTGCAAAATGAAAAGAGTTTCAGGGATAGATGGTGGCGACAGTTGCACAATAATGTGACTGTACTTAAGGCCACTGAACTGTACACTTAAATATTAAGATGGTAAATTTTATATGTATTTTACCACAATTTTTTAGAAGTTTGAAATGGTGGGGAAATAAAGGAAAAGTGACTTGACTTCCTTCATAATTATACATGACCAGCTCTATGTCCTTTACTTTAAGGAACTATAGCTGTTGATTTACATTCGCTTCTCAAAACAACCCCATCAGACAGCAATTCTAATTAACCCTTGTTTTACAGAGAGGAATGGAACTTGCTCAAATCCCCAACAATGGTATATACTGGAGCCATAACTTTGGTTCAGGTCTTCCAAATACATGAAAACACTGACACAGCAAAGTAGCTCCATGTTTGTGGCCTCTGCGTCCAAATCCAAGCGCTTTTCACCAAATGAATGCTAGAGCTTTTTGCTGACTGATGATCTAATTTGGTGACATTCTCCAGCTTCCATACCTTATTTCAGATGCATGGCAAAGTTACACTGCTCTGCTCAAAGTGACATCTGTAAATTTCCCCAAAGCATGTTTCTGTCTTCCACACTTGAGCTGTGACACTTCAATTCACACAATATTGCTCTTAGTATTTGTCACTTTTCCTAGCCTAGTAAAGCTCTGCTGATGATAAGGGGTAAATCCAACTTGAGAAAAATGCAACATCAGATTTGGTGCAGGGATGATACTACAAATGACACAGTCTTGTTATGGGTTATTGTAGACTCTTGATTTTTCATTGACACCAGGGACTGTGTCAGATTCATTTCTGTATCCTCATTCCCTCACACAGATCCTCAGTAACTGACTGCTGATGTGGTCCTGAGGTAAGGATGGAGGTGTCAGGGGTGGTGGCAGTGGTGTTGATGTATGGCTATCTCACAAGTTATAAAGACTAATAATAGCTAATAGATAAAATAGATAAACAACAACAAGGACCTACTGTGGAGCACAGGGAACTCTACTCAATATCCTGTAATAAGCCATAAGGAAAAGAATCTGAAAAATTATACATTATATATATATAAATAACTGAATCACTTTGTTGTACACCTGAAACTAATACAACATTGTAAATCAACTCTACTTCAATTAAAAAAAAAGAAAAAGGAAAGAATAAGAAGAGCGAATATTAAGAAGCATTTACTCTGTCACTCTGTTGGGAGCTTTACATATATGAACTGTGAATCCTCAAACCACACTATGTCATAAGCATTATGATCCCATGTTCCAGATGAAGAAACTGAAGTTCTGAGACATTAAGTAATTTTTTTGCCCAAGGTGTCACAGATAAGTGGTATACTCAGGACTGCTTGAACTCAAAGCTAATACCTCCGGTCCCTGCAGTATTCTACTTCCTCATACAAGTGCATATTATCCCTGCTTTGTATTTTAATCAGTTTTTCAGTGTCATAATGGTGTGGTAGGAAAAGTACTAAACTTTCAAAGAAAAGATATTTAAGTTCCCGCTCCATTATTTGCTAATTGAGCAAGCTATATCATCTGTATAATGGGAAATTTCTGCCTTGCCTATCTGAGTTATAAGATTGTCTCAGATGAAGTATTTTGGAAACTGAAAAAACAATTATAATAAATGCTGGCCTTTTGCTTCTACTTTTATTCTCAATAAAATTTAGGTCTTTCAGGTCAATTAAAATCTTGGGCTTGGTGGATATTTTCCTTTATGTAGGTAGTGAAATTTATCCTAAAAATCTCAATATGGGGGCTTCCCTGGTGGCGCAGTGGTTAAGAATCCACCTGCCGATGCAGGGGACACGGATTCGAGCCCTGGTCCGGGAAGATCCCATATGCCGCAGAGCAACTAAGCCCATGCACCACAACTACTGAGCCTGCGCTCTAGAGCCCACAAGCCACAACTACTGAGCCTGCATGCCACAACTACTGAAGCCCACGCACCTAGAGCCCATGTTCCGCAACAAGAGAAGCCACTGCAATGAGAAGCCTGCGCACCGCAGCAAAGAGTAGTCCCCGCTCACCACAACTAGAGAAAGCCCACGTACAGCAACGAAGACCCAATGCAGCCAAAAATTAAAATAAATAAAATTAATTTACTTTAAAAAAATCTCAATAAGATTACTCAAAATGATCACTTATTTATTACTAAAACTTACTTATTTTTCCACCTTTAAAGTAGAAAACTCTGGCACATACCACCGGTTTGGAATATCACCAGTAGTGGGACAAACTGACATCATGCACCTCTTGCTGTGACACACTGTGACACACCACTTATATAGTATTCCTACCAAAAATCTTATCATGAAAAACAATCAGATAAACCTATTCTGCAGAACAAATGACCTAGAGTCTGTAAAAATATCAGTATTACTGAAGACAAAGAAATGCTGAGGAACTGTTCCAGGTTTACAGAGACTAAAGACACACAAGTAAATATAATGTGTGATCCTGAAATGAAAAAAAAAATTGCAGTAAATGGCATTATTAGGAAAATTGGCAAAATTTTAGCAGATAGTGTACATTAGAAAATACTATTACAACAATGCTAAACACCCTGAATTTGATCATTGCATTTTGGTTAGAGAATGCCCTTGTTCTTAGGAGATACACACTAGAGTATTTAGGGATGAAGGGCCATGAAGTTTGTGATTTACTTTCAATTTGTTCCCCAAAAAAATATAAATAATATAAAAATTCTACATACTCATGCATGGGCTAATATTCTTAATTCACAGAGGATACTAAATAGGGATAAAATATGCAAATGTCCAGTGGAAGAAAAATGAATTTTATTTGTACAAGACGGTACTAGTTTTCCAAAAATATACTGGAATCAGAAAAATCTAAATGTAAGTAAATGGGTCAGCTGTAAGGCAACAATCAAAGCTGCTGAATATTACAGCTCCTACAGCATGTTGGAGAATCCACCCCATGTTTTGAATTGAAGAGTGTGCCCCAGGGATTTTTGTGGTCAGTACGGCTGGGCTGAGGACACCCTCTGGGGCTAGCAGTTCCGCTGAACACAGTTCCTCTGTGTCTCTGGCACGCACCCCTGACACACTCTATGCCTGGTGGGCCCCTGGTGCCAGGTCCAGAAGAGGACACTTAACCCAGGCTGAGCCTGAAAGTCCCCAGTGCCTAAGTACCTCCTGGGAGTAAATGAGTAAATGAAGCCAACGACATACTGTTTCTGGAGCGGCTGGCAACCAGGAGGCCAGCGACTTTGCCCAAGACTGGCATTAATCCTACCACCTCAGGCTTTGAAGAAACTGCTCTGAATCACGTCTTAGTAGCTAAGCAGTCTAAGTTAACTGCAAGAATGCTTTGCTCCGGGGGCGGGGAGGGTCTACAGGAGCCAGACACACCGTTTTTAGAACTTAACCTGTTTAAATGGCCAAGAGAAGCAAACTGGTACAACCTCAAAATTCAACAGCATTTCACAAACTCCCGACTTGCCCCTAACTTCCTAAGATTAACCGGTCGCTGGCAATTCCAGTCCCGTTCCGACTACTATCTCCCCACGCCATCGAGAGGAAAGTTTGCCGGCGAGGAGCGCCCAGCACAGCCCGGGCCGCGCAGCCGGGGCCGAGCATCCCCCGCGCCCTCCCGGGTGTAGACGGGCCGCCGGTGCCACCCACGCGCGCGGCCGCGGGCTGCTACGGTACCTCGGGCGCTGGCGACTTGACGCCGAAGGCGGCGCGGCGAGTAAGCTGCGGGCGCCGGCGGCCGGAGCAGCTCATGGCGGCCGGGGCCCCGCTGCGCGCTCGGACCCGCGGGCGGCGGGGAGCCAGGGGGCGCGGGAGCCGCCGGTGCGCGCGGTGCGTCTCCTCGGGCAACCGGTAAACACTGCGGCGAGGCCCGGACGCACGCTGCGCCCGCGAGACCCGGAACCCGGGCCTTGCTGCGAACCGTCCGCGCCTCCGAGACGCGCCCGGGGGCGCCTGACCGACCCCGTTCCTCCCGAGGGTGTCCCCCCCGGTGCGCGGCGCAGCGGCCGAGCGGCCACATCCGGCCAGGATGAGGCTCACACACCCGCCGGAGCGACTGGGGACAGCGGGGCTGGAGGCTGGTCTTCACCGCGGGACTCCATCGCGAGCGCAGTTCCGGGTCTTGTCCTCAGGTCAGGGACAAGTGATAGCCAGGGGTCAGTGTTGACAGGACTGGCGGCGTGCGCTGTCACGAAGGTGAATGAGCATTTATTTAGCGCCCACTGTGTGCCAAGGCTTCTGCGTCTTCCAGCGCCGGGCCGCTTGCTGGGTGTGCAATCCGTGCAGTGGCACAGGCCCTGCGCTCAGAAGGGCCTCACGCTTGGTTTAACTCCCTGCTGTCCCACTCTTGAAATTCTTAGTGATTTTTGAACAAAGGGTCCTACATTGGCCTTTTGTACTGGGATCCGCAGATCATGTAGCGTTCTCGCATTCAACCTTCTCAACAGCCCTGCAGGGAAATATAAATATTAGTAATACTAGTGTTAGGACAGCCATAGCTTCTGGTTATAAAACACTTACATGTGTTCTTTCAAGAGCTTTTCTAACTGCTTTCCAACTAAGATTTCATTACTTAAAACAAGATTATGAAGTGGATATAAGAATGATCCATTTTTAAAGTGAGGAAACAATCACAGGGAAATGAAATAAATTGTCCAAGAGTATACAGCTGGTCAGTGGCAGAATGATGATCAGACCCCAGACCATAAGACTGAAAGCACAGAGAAGGTGAGTAACGTGCCTAAGGTCCCACTATTTGTAGCAGAACCTCAAACTGGAGCCCACATTCACCTCACTTCAAGGCCCTTGATGGACCTCCCTGTGTGCTGTTCTAAAATTAAATGAACTCACAGATGTGGCAGCTTTTCTTAGATTCCATCCAACCATCCTACTCTGAGGACTTCTTGGCCTTGAGGATGGCTTTTGATTTTGTTTTATATTTATTTTATTTGTTTATTTGGTTGCGCCGGGTCTGGCTCCTTAGTTGTGGCATGCGAACTCAGTTGCAGCATGCACGTGGGATCTTGTTCCTTGACCAGTGATGGAACCCAGGCCCCCTGCACTGGGAGCGCGGAGTCTTAACCACTGCGCCACCAGGGAAGTCCTTATGGCATTTGATTTTACAGTAACATTGCCACGTATCCAGTCCAGAATCACCTCCATGCTTTCACTTGAACCAACATTAAAAAAAACAAAAAAGTCCTTAATGCAAATGAAAGCTTTCAGAAATCTATTAATAGTATAGTTTGTAGTAAACATGCTTTCAACTTGCAGTTTTTCCTTGCAGTAGAATCACTACACACTTGTCAAATTTTCTTTTTTTTTTTTTAATTTTATTTATTTTTGGCTGCGCTGGGTCTTCGTTGCTGCGTGCGGGCTTTCTCTAGTTGCAGTGAGCAGGGGCTACTCTTTGTTGCCGTGCACGGGCTTCTCATTGCGGTGGCTTCTCTTGTTGTGGAGCACGGGCTCTAGCCATGCGGGTTTCAGTAGTTGTGGCACGTGGGCTCAGTAGTTGTGGCTTGCGAGCTCTAGAGCTCAGGCTCAGTAGTTGTGGTGCACGGGCTTAGTTGCTCCACGGCATGTGGGATCCTCCCGGACCAGGAATTGAACCCATGTCCCCTACATTGGCAGGCGGACTCTTAACCACTGAGACACCAGGGAAGTCCCACTTGTCAAATTTTCAATGAAACGACACTGCCCGAGGAAATACAAAAGCTGATTGAAACCTCAAGGCACCTGGAAGAGAAACTGTCTGAAAAAGTCCCTTCTCCATTAACTCCACGTCCAATTGTTGCAGAATTCAGTTTCATAAAGTCTAATTCTGGTCACTGTGGTCAAGCTTGTAACTCTTCTTCATGACACCAGAGGATATGAATTTACACAGTCTTTAAAAATCGGTGTTGGTGATGAATGTGTTAATTAAAGAGATGGGAGGAATCCTTTCAAAATATAACATATCAAATCACCACTATGCACACTTTTAATGTCTTACCGTTTTGTCAGTTATACCTCTATAAAGCTGGAAAAAAACAAATACACACAATAAAAGATTTTAAATCAGTGTTAAACAGATTCTTCTCTATGAAAGCAATATAGTTTTGCAGTAAGTGGGAAAAGAAAAAGTACCTGGCCAGACCCTTCCCTGGACGCCTGCAAACTTTCTGGGATGTCAAGACATGAGCCAAGTGACCCTTCAAGGTAGCACCCGATGATGTGTCCCTTGAGAATTGAAAGGAGGACCCTGCGTCTGGATGTACGTCTGAGCTGGACCCTGGAAGGGACTACAGTTTGGGACTAGCTGGCACTATGGTGATAGAATACGCAGGCTGGCAGTGGGGGGAACTCTGGGTATGATGATAGTTTAAGCAAGGCCTGGGGGGTGGGCACAGTTAGTAAAAATGCACAAAGCACGTTCCAGCCCAGGTTACTCACAAAACTGCATGTGTGGACAATATATTATGGTTTGTAATATCTCGGTACAGACTTCTAGTTTTCTTTATAATGACAACAGAGTCAGGAAGCTGCCAGGTGCGTGACCTAGTCCACCTCATACCTGCTTCTTTATAGAAGAGGGAGGTTCCTTATTAGATACCAGGCTAGTGTATAGGAACCCTTCAGCTGGCCAAGTTTTTAGCCATAGTTGATTAACAATGTTGTGTTAGTTTCAGGTGTGCAGCAAAAGTGATTCGGTTATATGTGTATATTCTTTTTCAGATTCTTTTCCATTACAGTTTATTATAAGGTATAGTTCCCTGTGCTCTACAGTAGGACCTTGGTGCTTATCTATTTTATATATAGTAGTTTAGGCCAAGTTTTTTTTTTTTTTTTTTTTTTTTTTTTTTTTTTTTTTTGCGGTACGCGGGCCTCTCACTGTTGTGGCCTCTCCCATTGCGGAGCAACCGCTCCGGATGCGCAGGTTTAGCGGCCATGGCTCACGGGCACAGCCGCTCCGCGGCATGTGGGATCTTCCCGGACCGGGGCACGAACCCGTGTCCCCTGCATCGGCAGGCGGACTCTCAACCACTGTGCCACCAGGGAAGCCCCTAGGCCAAGTTTTTAAACAGCAACAGGACGAAGGCTGCAACCAAAGGAAGATAACAGGGCAACAGGAGGTGGGATACACGGGAGGAGAGAGAGGGAAGGCAAGGAGGCCTGCAGGGGGAGCTGTCACAGGCCAGGTGAGAGGAGGGACCGGCCGGCTGGGGGCAGTCATGTGAGGAGGGGAAGGTTCAGAGGGGGAATCCACTGGAGGCTGAGTTTACCAGCCAGGCTGAAAGCATAGTGAGGCCTGAAAAGCAGTGAGGACTTAAAACAGAGGAGAGTAAAGGAGAGAGAGTTTAGTTTGGGACAAATTTAGTCTGCGGTGCTGATAGGAGAAGGCAAACAAATATTTTGTAGTTTGGGAACGGGAAGCCCTGGGCACACCCAGCTTAAACCAGAATTTCCTGCTCATTCTGCTATAATGTTCAATCTTATCCTGAAATATGTTTACAGAGCTGGCACGTTGAGACATACATTCAATAAACATGGTATCTGAGACAAGATAAAAAAAATGCCTCATCAGTAGCTCTGGGAAGCGAGGAAGATCTGCATCTCTGGCACTTGGGCTTTTATTCTGGAGCTTTCTTGTGGTTTCGTAAGTTTATTTCTCCAGTTTCTTCCTTTTGTTTGTTTACTTGTTTGTCTTGCAAATATACAAGTTTCTCATAGGAAAAATCTGTAATAGGAAACTTTGGGGGCTTTCAATATATTTAGAAACCTGTCTGGAAAGCACTCCTGTAACATTTTGTTTGTCTAAAGATTGTTTTCAAAGAATGTTTGATTTAAATATTTTCCTAACCTGGATGAAATGTTGCCAAACCTGCAAACTGCTTTAGTCATCCAACACAAGATTCCTTGGTAAAAGACCACCAAAACCTACTTCTGTCCTTTAAGTGACTGCATTTAAAGGACTTTATAACCATTCTCAGCCCTGTCTTAGACTTGTTTCAGTTGCTTTGCTGATTTCTATTTGATCTCTCTAATAATTAGTCCTTCTTTAGCAATGGTTGTTGTTTTACCAATTCATCCTAAAACAAATCCCCGTCCCTTATTTGTCCTAGTAGGACAACACAGCTAGTTGTAAAACAATCTATCACTGTCACTTCCAAAGATCTTCATAAATTTTCATATCATTTATTTTTAAAGTCCGTTTTCTTTTCCCAATACATATAACTGTTTCCAACATATTTTATACCTAAAATAAATGTGATCCATTTTATAACTTTATGATAAGCTAAGCTTAGAAACCACTGAGAGCTCTCTTTATAACAAATAACCAATTCAGGGACCTTTGGTTTCAGCATTAAAGTCAATCACAGACTGCTCTTTTTATTAAAAAAAGTAAAATCCTTATCAAAAACTTAAAGTGCTTTTTAAAATATTTTAACTGCGTAAGTAGAAGGTTCTGAAAAACATCCATAATAAATATATACTTTCGAAACTCACATGATTTTTATCTCACTTTAAATTCAACATATTTTCATTCAGTTGCAACCTATATTTCCTCAAGTCATCAAAGAGATTTCGTTGTACACAACGCCATCCTCCATGGCCTTACTGAAGCAATCCTTCAGTTGTAAAGTTGCAAATTTAAAATAGTTCAATATTTTAGGAAAAATTTGGAAGGATTAATCATGCAGTCAGTGTTAATATTTTTTATCCCAAGGGGACAGTGAACTTTCCGGCAGACTGTCAGAAGAACTACTTCACCATGTGTCTCTTTACAGGAAAAGTGTCAACCAGTCAGGAGGATTATGGCAAGTCTGGGATGAAGCAAGAGCCCTAAGGGCCTTCTTTGACTGCTCTCTCCTCCACATTCCCTTGCAGCTATGGGTCTTTTAGATAAGTCTTTCCCCTTTGGCGTTAGTTCCCCAGGAAGAGCCAGTGGTCAGGATTCGTAAGGAAGTGGTTTACTGAGGAGTGCTCCTAGGACAAGGAGGTGAGGAAAACAGAATAGGGCAGGAGAACGAGCTACTCCAGCATGTGGGGCAAGCCTGGAAACTAACTTCCCACTTTGGTTCCAGGGGGCTGGCCCTTTGTACCTGCAACCCCCTCCCCCTGCCCCATCCAGGTCTCCTGTCAGTCAGCCATTGGCAGGAGCACAAGTCTCCAGCGAAGGGGACAGCCTTTTACAGCCAACACTCCCAGCAGCTGTTGGGGGGAGGGGGGATTCCAGCTAAGGAAGGGGGTTCCAGAAAGGATAACATCTTCAACTGCACAATTCAGTCTCTGAAATAACTCTTCAGTCTGTTTCTCCTTTCTCCATTCTTGCTATCAATTGATTGCCTTAGACTAGGTTTTATGGAGTTTTTTAGGGCTTTTTCTGTTTGTTTTTTTTTAATCTGGGTATACCAGTCTGCTTCTAATCCATTTTCAAACCAACACAAGAATTATTTTTTAAAAACCCCAATCTGATCAGATGATTCCCGTGTTCTAAAACTTCAAGGAAACCCCACTGCTTACAGGAAAAGAGGGAGAGTCTTATTAACATCATATGCCTCTTTTTTTTATAATTTTCATAGGTATTTTATTTTTCCTCCTCAAATCAACTCCTCTGAAGTGGGTATTATTATCCTCTTATTACAGATATAAAAACTAAAGTTCAGAGAGGGAACTTGCTCACATGCACGTGACATAAATGGCAGTACAGGTATTTCAAGTGAGATCTCTCTGCCTCCAAGTTCTCTACTCTTTATAACTGATGTTATCTAACAGCATTTCTCAAAAGTTGATCCCATCCACTCTGCCTACTGTGCTTCCCCTATGCAACCTAGATACAATCCAGGCTGCCACATATGGTTGCTCAGGTTGTGCACTGCACGAGGGCACCACATTTTAAGGGACACTGTTCAAAGCAGAAACATTTTTGCTATTTTGAAATTTCTTTGTATTTTTATTACGCTTTTGTAAATTTTGAAGATGGGCTGTTTGTACATTTAATATGACATTTTTTTCAACTGATAGAAATAAAATGTCTTTTCTAAAAGGTTAGATATGTACCAGCTGCTTTGATCTATGAAGGAGGACTAACTTTGATAAGTGAATAATAACTAAAACAACTTGGGTTTCTAAATAAGAAACTGGTTTTCTGACACACTGATCAGTGTATATCTTTCAGTTTTACAAATACAGTCAATCCTTGCTATTTGTGGATTCAATACTTGCGAATTTACCTACTTACCGAAATTTATTCACAACCCCAAAATCAATACTCACGGAGCTTTCTCGGTCATCCACTGACGTGCCCAGACTGGTGAGAAATTTGAGTCAACCGACATGCATGTTCCCAGCCGAGATCAAACAAAGCGACACTCTGCCTTCTTGTTTCAGCTCTCAGAGTGTAAACAAGTGTCCTTTTTGTGGTCCATTTAGTTCCACTTTTTTTGTTTGTTTGTTTGTTTTGCATTTTTTTGCTTTTGTGTGTTTGTGTGATTTTGCTATTTTAAATGGCCCCTAGGCATAGTGATGAAGTGCTGTCTGGTGTTCTTAAGCCAATAAGGCTGTGATGTGCCTCACAGAGAAAACAGTGTGTTAGATAAGCTTCATTTAGGCATGAGTTACAGAGTTACTCATGGCTGTTGGTCATGAGTTCAGCATTAATGAATCAACAATATATATTAAAGTGTCTCTAAACAGAAACACACATACGACAAGGTCATGTATTGATCAGTTAATGAAGATGCTCTGACCAAAGGCTCACAGGAACCTAAGCCTGTATTTCCCCTGGAAGCAGTGGATCAGTATTTGCTAATTCAGTGTTTAAAGCGACTTTATAGAATATAACTACTGTGAGTAACAAGAATCTACTGTATTCCACTGGAATTAATTGCTGATTAAATTTGACACTCACAATGCAGTTTGTATCATCTGCTGTTTGTTTTTTGTTTAGAATGGTATCTTGGAGTTAACAATTTAAATCTACAAGTGTTTTCATCATGACAGCTGCCATTAAATAATTCATATTTAATAATGCAATAATTATGGGACTTCCTGGTGGTGCAGTGGTAAAGAATCTGCCTGCCAATGAAGGGGACACGAGTTCGAGCCCTGGTCTGGTAAGATCCCACATGCCTTGGAGCAACTAAGCCCGTGCACCACAACTACTGACCCTGTGCTCTAGAGCCCGTGAGCCACAACTACTGAGCCCACATGCCACAACTGCTGAAGCCCGCACGCCACAACTACTGAAGCCCGCGTGCCTAGAGCCCGTGCTCCACAACAAGAGAAGCCATCACAATGAGAAGCCTGCTCACCGTGACGAAGACCCGACACAGCCAAAAAAAAAAAAAAGCAATAATTAAATGGGATAAGTCAAATGTATTTCCTGCCAATTCAGTTACATGACCATGTAATATGAATTTTTTAATTCTATATTCTTGTTAAAAAATTATCCACCTGAAGTAAAATTAGATTTTCCAAAATACTCTATAGGTAGAAAGTTTTGGAAATTTATCACACATGACAAAATGAAAAAAATCTGTGAATCCTTGTTATTTTTTTTCTGTCTCACAGTATTTTTTAGTCTACCTATATTTTAAACCCTTTAGGGATGAAAAAATGAAGTGAAGAATAAAAATGAGTTCAAAGATTTGCAGCATTTATCATGTATTCTAAAAAGCAAGCCAAACGTTACTTCAAAATAATAACTTTTAAGTGCCTTTGCTCTATGTTCATTTGGTATGATTTTAAAAACAAGTGTTATCAGCAAAATAACGCAGGAATTGAAATTCATTGTGCATGGAAGCATCAAAGAGATTAGGAAATTCTTTGAATAAAAAAAGAAGCAGTGGTGTTTACAAAAATATTTTTGGTTGTTATGTAGCAATATAATCTTTAAAAGAGAGGTTTACGATGTTGAAAGAATATCACTGCTGTATCACTTCAATAGATGTATTACTGAAAAATTAGAACTGATGCATAAAGTTGGCAGATATTTCCCAGATGAAAGCCAGCCCTCCTTGGTAGCTGGAAGTAGCAGACTGACTACCCAGTGAAACTCTGTAGGGTCAAGCATTTCCCCTGCTTTAACAAAGTTGGCAATCAGTAGATATACCCTTAATTGAAATCAGATTATAAATGAGATCTAGTTCTTTTCATATATATGAAAAAAAGCACCAGTAGAATATAAACTTGTATGAGAGGTCTTGTCCTTTTTTAAAAAATACTAAAAGTCCTTGAATTTATCTCTGGCCTTGGAGGCCTTCCAACAGTGGTTAAACGGACAGACCCTGGAGCCAATCTGCCTGGGATGAAATTCTGGCTCTGCCACTTCCTAGCCTTGTGATCTTGGGCAAATTTCTCTACCTCCTTGGGCCTATTTCCTCATCTGTACCATAGAGGTAATAACAGTACTTAACCCATGGAGTTGTTGCGAGGATTACATGAGTTAATGCATGTAAAGTGCCTAATACAGACCCTGGGACAAAGTACAAAGTAAGTGTTAGCTATTCGCGTTATTATTTTAAAACAGAGTAGAAAATTCCCCCACAAGACACTGCAAAAAAGCACTAGAAAAGCAAAGGGTTTACTCTTATTCTAAATTACTCAGAACTTTGGACTATCACAGGATTAAAAAAAAGTTTTTTTAACTACTCAGTATATAAGAATAAATTCTTAAAGCATTTTCATTACTTTTGGAAAATAAGAATCTTAGAAAGAGGCTGTAGGTAGAAGCAACAGAGGCACCTCATCTCCAAGAACTTAGAAATCAATTGCCCTTGGGACTTCCCTGGTGGCGCAGTGGTTAAGAATCCGCCTGCCAATGCAGGGGACACGGGTGCGAGCCCTGGTCCGGGAAGATCCCACATGCCGCGGAGCAACTAAGCCTGTGCGCCACAACTACTGAGCCTGTGCTCTAGAGCCCGCGAGCCACAACTACTGAGCCCGTGTGCCACAACTCCTGAAGCCCGCACGCCTAGAGCCCATGCTCTGCAACAGGAGAAGCCACCGCAATGAGAAGCCTACGCACCGCAACGAAGAGTAGCCCCCACTCACCACAACTAGAGAAAGCCCACGCACAGCAACGAAGACCCAACACAGCCAAAAAAAAAAAAGAAGAAATCAATTGGCCTCAAGGTATGGAAGCAATCGAAGTGTCCATCAACAGATGAATGGATAAAGATGTTATATATATATATAAACTTTACATGTGTATATATATATATGCTTTATATGTATGTGTGTATGTATACACATATACATGTATGTGTGTATATATTTACACAAAGGAATACTACTCAGCCATATTAAAAGTGAAATTTTGCCATTTGCAGCAACATGGATGAACTTGGAGGGCATTATGCTAAGCGAAGTAAGTCAGAGAAAGACAAATACTGTATGATATCACTTATATGCGGAATCCAAAAAATACAACAAACTAGTGGATGTAACAAAAGAGAAACAGACACAGATATAAAGAACAAACCAGTGGTAACCAGTGGGGAGAGGGAAAAGGGCAGGGTCAATATAGGGGTAGGGGATTAAGAGGTACAAACTACAATGTATAAAATAAGCTACAAGGATATATTGTACAACATGGGGAATATAACCAGTATTTTATAATAACTATAGGTGGAGTTTAACCTTTAAAAATTGTGAATCACTATATTGTACACCTATAACATATAATATTACTGTACATCAACTATACTTCAATTTAAAAAAAGAAATCAGTTGGCCTCATTTGATTAAACCGAAGCAGAGATATGCAAAACCCCTTATAAAGACAATGTTTCCCCAGCCAAGACAGGACTGTAACTTAATGGAATATATTAACATATAATAAAGAAAATGGTAACCACAAGAGAGGATATTGTCCAGTGGAGGCTCAGGGGAAAGACACTGAACCTCAACTGTTAATGTCATGCCCATTTGATAACTTTCTCATCTAAATTAATAAATAGGATTTCAAGTTTTTAAAGAGCAAGATCCCACCCTCACAGCCTACAAGCCTGTGGACACCAAGTCCTCCCCAGGGACCTGGCCTTCCCTCAGGATGGTCATCCATACACAGGATGTGTCCGGTGTTGAAGACAACAGGACCCTCATGTCACAGTTCTGTTTTGACAGGGTCACTCCAAGACAGCGATGAAAACAGGAATGCAGTTCTTCGGGTTCTTTTTGCTCCCGCAAGTTGAAGTTCTTGAAGGACCAATGTCACATTCCACCGAAAAATATGATAACTTGCCAAACAAATGTTCCATTAAAAAAAAAACAACTTTCAAAAGCAAATGTGGTTTCTAAATTAAGCAAAACCCCAGCTTCTTCTGGATCTTTAAAATGTCTTTATTATTTTGGAAAATCTTATGGCTTTGGGTGGGGGAGTGTGGGATTTTCCTGACCCCATTTTAGACATGCTTTGGGTTTCTTTTAAAAGGATGCCAACTTTCCTTCAAAAAGCAACAAATAATTCTTGTTAATAAAAAGTTTATAGAAGTTGAGAGGGAAGACTGTTCCTCATGTGCTCTGGGTCTTCAGTATCGATTCTAACTTCCTGTTGAGGTTTGTGCAAAAGTATTCAAAAACATTTTGATGATTTTTCTGACTCGGACCAGGCTAGATTTTATTACCAATTCGATTTAGCCAAACTTATACATACATATAAAGTCATCCTCATCTACTCCTCTCAACAACATCATAAAAATAAATTTGTCTAATTTTTGGAAAGAGATTTTAATCTTCTGCTGATTCACTGATTTGACCTCAATTAAAATACCCTCTTTATAAGCTTGCATTATGAGTCACAAATTTCCTTGGTTTATAAAACCTCTAATGAAGAAGAAAGAGAAGGAAGCAAGTTACAGGAAGCTGAGTCTTTGGCTAATCATTTTCTAAAGAAATGAATGCCCCAGCCTTTTCAGGGACAGACGTCTCTTGAGCTGCTTCCAAAATACTGATCTATGAGTGTAAACTGCCTTTATTTCATTTGCTAAATCAGCCACAATTACTTAATACCTGCTCTCGATACAGAACAGTGATCAGAGTGTACAGTGAGTTCAAAAGAGTAAAAGGTATTTAAGTCTAACCTCGAGGACTTTCTGGTTAACGAGGAATGATAAGATGCAGAAAAGAGAAAAACCATAAAACACAATCGCAAAACAATTAGTCACCAAGCAATATTGCAAACATGGTAAGTTATCATGGCTGGAGTTATAAATGTACCTGATGGTAGGTGAAAGACTTCACTAGGGAGGTGAATCTTCCCAGAACTCTGAAAAATAAAATGAGGAAAAGTCAGAATTATCCTCATTCCTTAGCACACCATGCTTCAGAGGCAGCCATTCTATAACATACCTGTGAACAAAACTCTCTGAATCAGTTCTTACACATTTCAGGATTCACATATAGTCACAAACACTCAGACATAAATTCAGCCTGACTTGCCGCGAGGTGAAAACATAAATCCAGGGCCCAGGTTTATGTTTTCCAATTATTATATCGCAATCATGTATGTGTCAGGGACAGGTTAGCTGTCCACTAAACATGGTTAGGCATGACCTTGAATTTCTGGCCTTTGGTACGTGGGCGGAAGTAAAGTACATCACTCTCAGGTTGGGCCTGTAAAAACTTCCCGTGTGATTCTGTACGCTCTCTCTTCCCCTGCAATCTGGCTAGATCCTGATTCCAGGATGGCATCCGAAGCCACATACTGAATGTGGTCGAACCTCCATCAGCCTGGGTCCCGGAATGTCTGCGTAGAGCAGACAACCCCGTCACCTCCCCTACACGCGTCCTGGCTGATTGGACTTCCCATTTGTTAAGCCAGTGAGCTTCGGGTGCTTATCTGTTATAACAGCCGACATAACCTTACCTATATAATGTATCGTATCTGAAAAAAAAGAAAACATTTCATTTTTAAAAATAAAAGAATAAAGGGCTTCCCTGGTGGCGCAGTGGTTGAGAGTCCGCCTGCCGATGCAGGGGACGCGGGTTCGCACCCCGGTCCGGGAGGATCCCACATGCCACGGAGTGGCTGGGCCCGTGAGCCATGGCCGCTGAGCCTGCGCGTCCGGAGCCTGTGCTCCGCAACGGAAGAGGCCGCGGCGGTGAGAGACCCGCGTACCGCAAAAACTAAATTTAAAAAAATTAAAAAATAAAATAAAATAAAACATTTGAATGGCAAGTAAAATCAAAACTCTTAAGTGTAAATATGGTTAGAAGAAAACATGGAGCGATACAATTATTTGAGGGGGAAATTTTTTCTTAACGGAGTCAGCTCTGTAATACAACTAGCTGTGCCCTGTTGCTCCCGCCCCCCTCCCCGCCCCATGACCCCGGCAGTGCTGTGGGACCAGAATAGCTTCTGCCTGTGGAGAAGACTAAGACTCTTCATTCACTAAGACTTTGGGGTGTGTGATTTCTTACACAGTAACCCCGCTCCTTTTCTTTTTCCTGTGTCATACCTCGCTCCAGTGAAATTTTTCAGGGAAGCAAATATATCAAACAGATCATCTTGGCACCGCTCTGGTTGAACTGGGAGTTGAAAATGCAGCTCCAGCCCCAAACTGCCCCTGCTGCTCCTGGAAACACCGTAACAAAACCCCAGAGGCTCTTAGGAGCACAGTTCGAAAGCCACGATTTACATTGATTCAATCACGAATATTAGGTGCAGTGACACCAAGCATCCTTAGTTTCCAGAACTTACAATGGCCTTATCATCTACCACGCATTACCTGCATTTTTGGAAATTATTTAAATTTTCAACCTATGTATACTCTTAAGACGATAAACTCCATTTTCCTCTAAAATATTTCTTTACATTTATCTTTCTTCCATTTTTCTCTATCATCAGCCTAGTTCAGGCCCACATGACATGACTCCTTTGCCTCAGTTTCTCCCCACTCTCCCAATCCATCCAGCACACTTCCTTTTAATAGTCTATTCTCTGTCCATGGATAAAGATGTGGTACATATATACAATGGAATACTACTCAGCCATTAAAAAGAATGAAATAGTGCCATTTGCAGCAATATGGATGGACCTAGAGATTATCATACTAAGTGAAATAAGTCAGACAAAGACAAATACCATGTAACATCATTTATATATGGATTCTAAAATACGACACAAATCAACATATCTACAAAACAAAAACAGACTCACAGATATAGAGAACAGACTTGTGGTTGCCAAGTGGGGCACAGGTGGAGGGTTGGATTGGGAGTTTGGGATTAGCAGAGACAAACTATTATATATAGGATGGATAAACAATAAGGCCCTACTGGATATCACAGGGAATTATATTCAATATCCTGTGATAAACCATAATGGAAAAGAATATGAAAAAGAATATATAACTGAGTCACTTTGCTGTCCAGCAGAAATTAACACAACATTGTAAATCAACTACACTTCAGCAAAATTAAGAAAAAAAGGAGTCTATTCTCTGTTCAGTAGCACAAGTGGCCCTTACGGAATATGCATCTGAGCAGGTCACTCTTGCTGGAAACCCTCCGATGGCTACCCATCACACTTTGAATAAAAATCCGAAGGCCTTTCAATGGCCCCTAAGACCCCACATGACTTGGCCTCAGCTCCACGCTCCCGGCTACTATAGCTGCACCTCGCTGTTCTTCCTCAAACGTGGCAAGGACGCTCCCATCCCAGGGCCCCTTACACTCATGTTTCCCTAAACCTGCACCTCTCACTTTCCTGATGACTGGCTGGCGGCTTCCTGATGTATTTCATCTGGGACCAAGATCAGATCTGGCCTGTTCAAAGGCTGTCCCCAACCACCTTGTGTGAAACAGCCTCTTCTCCTTTATGCCCCTCCCCAGAGTATGTCATTTCCTGACATTAAATCACGCATGGGCTTGTTTCCCCTCACTTAGACTGTAAGCTCTTTGAGGATAGGATTTTGATTTTTTTCATTACTCCATCCCAACACCTAAAACAGTACATAGCACATATCTGTTGCTCAGTAAATAATTCTATAAGGGAATAAATGAACAAATTCCCTCAGAGAGTTTGTAGCACCTAATGATTACTCTTTCCAGCTCAAAACCATTCAGGCCCCAGCATTACTAAGGCACAGCTCCCTTCTGCAGCCTTATTTCCTGTCTCAGAGTCTCCTGGATGTTGACGCTCACGGCAACATGTGTGAATCTCAAAGGCATTATGCTGGATGAAAGAAGCCAAACTAGAAAGGTTTGTATTGTATGATTCCATTTATATGACATTCTCAAAAGGACAAAACTGTAGGACAGAAGAAGATCTGTGGTTCCAGGAATTATAGGTGAACAAGATCTGTGGTTCCAGGAATTATGGGTGAACAAGATCTGTGGTTCCAGGAATTATGGGTGGAGGTAGGGGTGACTATAAAAGAATAGCACGAGGGAGCTTGGGGGGGTGGTGGTGATGGATGGAATTGTTCTGCACCGATTATGGTGGTGGTCACGAATCTATGCATGTGCTGAAATTCATAGAATTGTACTCCAAAGGAAAGAAAGTCAAGTTTAGTATAATTTTTAAAATAAAATAAATAAATATGCAAAAACAATTTTGGTTCTGTGGACACTAAGATCCAGACAAATTGAATTTTTGCTGTTCCTACTTCTTGCTCTGACTTTCCTGCCCTCTCCCATCCGCTCCCGTAACCTCTCTTGTAACCTCTCCTGTTTCTATCCCCTCCTTCCTAAGTCTGTCTCTACTAGACTCTCAACATTGAAAGCTTCCTGCCACAAAACTGCCAGATTGATCTTTCTAAAACATGACCTCCTCAGAAACTTTCAATGGCCCCCTTTCACTTATGGCAATGGTTTCCAAGCCTTTCTCCTCTTCTCCAGTGAATCTTTGTTCGACTGGAATCTTTTTCAGGAGCCGAGTGTGCAGAACAGACCAATTTGGAGACTTCCCTGGTTCACCTAGTTGACAAAGGGTGGGGTGCTAGAGTCCCACTGAAGTGCCTCCCCATGGCTCCTTCTTACACACCACCCCAAATCCCCAACATTCCTCCACGGAACCCCAAGAGCTACTAGAAGCACAGGATGAGAACCAGTGGCCAATAGAACAAAGTCTGACTTTCTAGAGAGATACTTCTGATCTCTGAGAGATCTTGCTATTTGTCCTAAAGAATGTATGGGACCATTAAAGGGCAGGAGACTTGGAAGATTTGGGGTTCAAGCCCCAATCTAGCCACTTACTAGCTGTGTGAAACTCTTTTGCCCTTAGATCAAGTTAAGGTAAGAATAACCTATCTCACAGTGCTCTTGTGATGATATGACATAGTACGAGAATTCTTTCGTAAAGTATAAAGTGCTTTGTAAAATGTATGATAGAGTATTATTATTATGAGAGGCAGTGTAGGTGTGGGCAAAAACTATGGGTTTGGGCTCTTGGTTCAAATGTAGGTCCTGTCACTTGCTACCACTGGCGAGTTTCTTATCCTCTCAGTCTTTTATCTTGTGTGTAAAATGAAGTAAATATAGCATCACCTCTGGACATGAAAATCTCCGGAAGAAGAAGAGGGATATCTCCTTCCATAAGCCCCTTTTTAAGCACAATCACTGGCAAAGGGAGTGGTACCAACATAGGGAAGGATGTTCAAACAGATGGTGCCATGCCAGGAAAAAAGAAGGGAAAATGACTTTTGTATTGTCATTCAACAGTCTCAGCTTCAATTTCTACCTTTGGAGTCCTGTTGCTAAGCCAGACTTCTCAATGTGATAAAATATTCCTCCATTCTATAAAGAATTTCTGTCTATAGTGTCAACAGTCTACAATGTGCAATATTTTCATCAATTCTTTTAATTGAAAATAAATTGTATTCTTTGGTTCTTCTCACTGACATATTTAATTATATCCTCATGATTTGTCTTATAGAAACTAGCCAGTCTTTCAATGGGTTAAACAGAGATTAATAGAAACAAAAGTTTTCTATGGAGAGAAAAATGACATTAATAAGTAGGAAGAAGGAAGTAGAATTTTCCACAAAGGTAAAATGCCAACGTTTGTGCAAGAGTAAATAGTATTATGCTGTCTTGGTGCATGGCCAAAACACAATTGGATCATAAAATCATAGAGCTAAAAGCAAATTTATGGCTTATCTACAAAACATTAAGTAACAATAATAGAATGCCTAGCTAAAAATCACATAATTAATTAGTAACATAACTGGGACTGGAGTTCAGATTCCTTGAACAAGAACTCTGAACAAGAACCTCCCTCAATAAAGGAAGGTAGCTGATGGGTCTCCTGTAAGATCATCATTATTAGGGTTTCAGCAGTTCAAATAACATTCCATTTGGGAACTAAAGAGAAATGAAACAGAAATATAGAATTAAGGTATAAGCTTACAGATTAATATAAAATTGTGCTTCATTTAATTGTAAACAACTTATCAGTAATGCTATCAAAGACCAGGCAAGCATTGGAAGAGTTTATTTGAACAGATTTTGGATTTCACCAAGATAGCAAAACAACTTTTATATCATCCCTTCGGTTGAAAAAATAAGCCAGTTCATTCTTGTTAAATCACTTCCATCTGGTCGCAAGAACAATTTCCCTTCAAAATAACTACCCACTGGTTTTCAGCTGGTTGGTGGCCTGAAACATGAGAGGCTTTCTTTTCATTACTGGATTTGCTGATGCTCAGCTCTCTACACCAAACTTCTTAGAGATTTCCTTTCTCAGTGTGGTGTTCAGCCTACTATAAAATTCCATGAGTTCGTAAGTGCCCAAACGATACAAAATGTATGATACAGAAAAACAATCCCCATTCCCACCTACTCCCATTCTACATGACTATTTTAAAACATATAATTGACCTTTAGCTTTATTTCTTCTTCTGCTGAGATTTCAACATGTTAATAAGTCATAATGTGTTTGATCATCCACATAATCTTATGGCTCAAATTTCCATTGACAGTAAGTATATTTACTCATATTTAAAAGGAACTTAAGTAAATGGCTACAAATTATGGGAAAGGCATAGTAACTTCAAATAAAAGCCATAACTTGAATTTTGGAGTCCAACAGATCAGAGTTTAAATTTTTTTTTTTTTTTTTTTTTTTGCGGTACGCGGGCCTCTCACAGTTGTGGCCTCTCCCGTTGCGGAGCACAGGCTCCAGACGCGCAGGCTCAGCGGCCATGGCTCACGGGCCCAGCCGCTCTGCGGCATGTGGGATCTTCCCGGACCGGGGCACGAACCCGTGTCCCCTGCATCGGCAGGCGGACTCTCAACCACTGCGCCACCAGGGAAGCCCTCAAAGTTTAAATTTTGTCTCTGCCATTGACTAGTTCAGTGGCCTTGTGCCCAGTTACTTGAAATCACTGAGACTTGGTGCTCCTGTAGGAATAATGGAATAAAAATATTTGCCTCCGGGTATTTTATGAAGATACCATGCCACATTATGAGTAAAGCACTCAATACTGTGCCTGGAATATAGTGCTCCATAATGGTATCTATTCTGTTATAATGTATCTATAATGTGCTTGCTATTCACTGATTGCCATAATTATTACAAAAATTAAGAATATATGTAAAAGAAACTTTTTGAATTTTGCTTCTTGCTTTATACTTTAAACAGCTTTTTCTGATTTCTGATTTTTAAGACCTTTAAAATATTTTAAGAGTTCTAAATAGGAAAACATTCCTAATGATTTTTCATCTCTTTTTATTTTAAAACACAAACACACACGCACAAAAAAGCCTTGTAGTGGTAAGATTAAGGATGACTCATTCTATGTGCACATGTGAAATCTTTTCCTTCTTTTAAGGACCCCTGGAAGAAATCAAGCTAGACAATAGAGGAATTATATTAACTGAAGTTTGAGATGGGAAGAAAAAATACAGTATGATGTATCTCTTCTTCACCTAAAAAACAAAACCATAAAAATAAACCAGGGCTTCCCTGGTGGCGCAGTGGTTGAGAGTCCGCCTGCCGATGCAGGGGATGTGGGTTCGTGCCCCGGTCCGGAAAGATCCCACATGCCGCAGAGCGGCTGGACCCGTGAGCCATGGCCGCTGAGCCTGCGTGTCCGGAGCCCGTGCTCCGCAACGCGAGAGGCCGCAGCAGTGAGAGGCCCGCGTACTGCAAAAATAAATAAATAAATAAACCAAATCATGGCTTTCACCAACTGTGAAAAAGAAAGAAAACTGAAAGAAAAGGAGAAAAATAAGAGCAGGTATTAACTGTTTTTGTGCCATGAACTTCTCCAGGTAAAGCATCTAAATTTTTGATGTAATGATGAAACAATAATTCAAGATAGTTGAAGTAACCGTAATATAATATGAAAAGACTTGTGATTTTTGCAGTTGACGAAAGTACAGGTACTGCTAATATTGCTGAGGTTTATGGCCCATATTCAATATTAAAGGAAATACTATATTTCAATTAGAGATTAATGAAAATAAAGACGAAATTTTTTCTCACCCAAGCTTACAGACCACCTCAATTCTATCTGCTGAACCCCCTGGACCCCAGTTGCAGAATTTCTGCATTGGAGGTATACCAAGCCCAATTTGTATCTCCCTAAATGTAAGATAGAATTGGAATATTAGTTCCTTTAAATTTTCTGAATCATGGTAAAAATTAACTTGCTGTGTTACAATTAGCAAAATAAGGAAACAAGTACAGTTTTGCTTCTTTCCTTCAAGCAAAGTTTAAGTGAAGTGACAAGCAATTATTTTTATTTTCTTACAAAGTTTTTTCTTGGGTGACTTTTCTACATTATTAACAAAATTCTGTTTCTTTTTTCCACTTTTCCTGAATTTTATTTTCAAATTCACCTATTTTGATATACTTCTATGATAAACCACTGTAACATTGGGTCACAAACATTATATGTATACAGAAAATTTCAGCCAAGAAAGGAATGAGGACACAGTTTTGTTGTCATTGACCTTACTGTGTTTTACCAAATCCTTGCTCCAGCATAATGATTTTAAAGTTGAAACCACAAGAATGTGTGCAGTCAACAATTAATATTACACTCTGCCAGATTTTCTTGCTGCAATCGGCATTCTAAATAGTACAGAAGAAAAATCCAGCCACTTTACCGTGCTAAGGGATCTCCCCCTTGTGCCTAAACTTTGTATTGAACTCAAGCAGGACTGAAAGTCATCAGCATGACATATATTATGAACTATTTTTTTCTTTTTGGCTGCGCAACAAGTGGAATCTTAGTTCCCCGACCAGGGATCGAACCCGTGCCCCCTGCAGTGGCAGTGCAGCGTCTTAACCACTGGACTGCCAGACAAGTCCCTGAATTTTTTTTTAAAGTAAGGCAAAAAGTGACCTTCCTTCTCATATAAAGCAATTACTCAATGTTGAGAGTTTGGGGCTAAAAGCCTAATACAAGCACTATTCTAGGAGTAGAATAATTGGGTGGCTTCAAATAATTCTCCGTTACTGAAGACTTGCAAAGCTTAATGGGTACTAGTTGTCTGAAGATGTTCATATCAGCTTCTTTTATAATAGCAAAGATTCTGAACAATCTACATAGCAAAACAAAACATGATCTAGCTGTACGATGAAATGTTTGCAGCCATGAAAAGTCACATTTTTGAAGAATTAACAAATGGGAAACTGAGCACAATGTAATACTGAAGGGATAAAGCAGTATTCAAAGATGTATACATTTATGGAAACCACCCAATTATATAACATGTATTTCTTTATTCATTTAACAAGCACCAACTGGTCTAATTGATCAGACTTTCAAGTGGACCCATTTCATCCTTCAGACTTCAATTTAAATAGCATCACATCAGGGGGTTAAGAAAATTATTTCAAGTGCTAGAATTTGTCACCTACCAATCAGTCATTCATTGAACACCTACTCTGTGCTCTACATTGTGTGGGGAGTAAACACACAGAAGTCAGTGGCTGCCCCCAAGAAATGTACAACTGATGGGATTCAACACTTTAGAAGTGTCTTCCCTAAGAACTGGTTTTCCTTTCTCCAAAATTCTGGAAGGTCTGAGAGCGAGGTGGATGTTAAATAAACTGAAAGGGGGAAATGTGACCCACCAAAGAAAAGCAGGAAGCTAGGAGAACCAGGTGAACAGTGGCCTCTGATTGGATGGCTCAGAGTATACTAACTCCACTCCCAACAGTATCTGTAGTTTACAAATGAAGGGAAAAAATCAGTGTTCATGGAATACTCAAGTGGCCGCTAGGGGATGCCAGAATGCTGATATCTTTCAGCGTGACGCCCGTTTCCCTAGGGGAATCTGGGTTTGCGATTGAATGTAGTTCAAGTTGACCAGAAATAACTTCTCCTTTTCCAGTAAAATTGTGAGAATGTGACTTAGGCCACGGAGTTAACAGGAGACCAGGCATTAGCAATCAAGTATTTATGAGTCCCAGATCATTATTAAGTCCCAGGTCATACTGTTATCCAAGGGGAAAAAAAAATCTTCCATCCCTCCAGCCGGAACTAATTATAGCAAACTAGACAAAAATTACAAAAGTAAAATGACAACAACAAAACCAATTAACCAAAATAAAACTTCAGAAGCTGGAAAACCACTTCAAAATTTTTTTTTAATTTAAATAGTACAAACCTGGTTTTTGTTTTTTGTCTTAAAAATGTAAAAAATATGTCTAGGCACGGAGAAATACATCCAAATCTTAACAGGAGTATTGGAGGTGATGGAATAACATCCTTATTATTTTTCTCATTTTTTCCCTCTGCTTTATTCATTTTCTGTAATGTCAGGATATCATTTATCGCATACCATAAACGTCAGACACTGCATTAGCACTTTATCATGGTAGTAAGACACGCATGTGTAGAAGTGTTCAGAGTCTCCTTGACTCCCCACACCCAGTCCAGGGAAACAGGAGAGTAGAGGGGAGAAAGTTTTGTGGAGTTAGAGGCTCCAGAACAAGGCTCAGTGAGGGCTTGGGCGGAGGGAGCTGTTAGGAGAATGGGTGGGAGAGGAAATTTTAATAATTCTAACTCTGAACTGTGTTTTCAATTCACCCTATGGTTTTCTTAAAATCTAAGAAAATGGTTTGAATTACGTTGGTATTGCCTTTTGCAGTGGGAATTTCTTTTATAGAAACATGACCTTGAGGTTGAACAACATGGGTTCTGGCTACTAAAAAGTTCAAAAGCATTACTGCATTTTATCAAACACCAAAACGCCACCTTAAATTACAGAAAAAAGCTGGGTCATCTCAAGAAATCTTGTTCATTTCATGTTTAATCAAAAAGTAACATAGAGCTTCCCTGGTGGCGCAGTGGTTGAGAGTCTGCCTGCCGATGCAGGGGAAACGGGTTCGTGCCCCGGTCCGGGAAGATCCCACATGACGCGGAGCGGCTGGGCCCATGAGCCATGGCTGCTGAGCCTGCGCTCTAGAGTCCCCAAGCCACAACTACTGAGTCCGGAGCCTGTGCTCCGCAACGGGAGAGGCCACAACAGTGAGAGGCCCGCGTACCGCAAACAAACAAACAAACAAAAAACACAAAAAGTAACATAAATCAATGGAGTATAAACCGCCATCCTCCACCTAATTATTTACCTGCCCTTCATCCACATTTTCATCATAATATACCTAAGATACTGGATCTATGTCTTGCTAAAAAAGGGTTGCATGAAATTTATAGGCTGCTTTACCCAGGAGTTACTTCATACCTAAGCAAGTATGGTATTGTTAGCAGTTGAAACAATTGAAGATGCTATTTTAGGAGTTTCCCAAGATCCCTCAGCTCTTCAGTGGAAACTTCACCCCCAGCTGACTCCAGAGCCCCAGCTTCCCTCATCGTGCTCCTCTGTACCTACACCAAACAGAATATATAGGCCAAACCTGCTGGGGTAGAAACAGGTGGGGAAGCAGGAGAAGGCGACAGGCAGAGCCCTGTCCATTGGGTGTCTCCAGCCCTCATTTCAGAGGCCCTTAGGTGATGTTAAGAAGCAGTTCAAAAACCAGTGTTTTCCAACAAAAGAGAAACAAAAAATATAAAGAAGACTTCGTGAAAACGTAAAACTTTTGTGCTGCAAACAAAAAGACACCCCATAGAATGGGAGAAAATATTTGCAAATTATATATCTGATGGGACTTGTATGCAAAAGATATAAGAACTCTTACAATAAAAAATAAGTAAACATAAACTCTTGGGACTTCCCTGGCTGTCCAGTGGTTAAGACTCTGCACTTCCACCACAGGGGGCAAGGGCTTGATCCCTGGTCGGGGAACTAAGATCCTGCATGACGAATGACAACATGGCCAAAAATAACATAATTTTAAAAATTAAAACTCTTACGACAAAAGATAATCTAATTTTTAAATGGAGAAAAGAATTGAAGACACTTCTCCAAAAATATACAGATGACCGATAAACACATGAAAACATGTTCAACACCAGGGAAATACAAATTGAAACCACAGTGAGATACTGCTTCTCACCCAGTAGCATGGCTATAATGAAAATCACAGACAATAACAAGTGCTGACAAGGATGTAGAATTGGAGCCCTCATGTGGAATGTAGAACACTGCAAACACTTTGGGAGTCTGGCAGTCGCTCAAAATGTTAAATGTAACTGCCACAGGATCTAGCACTGTTACACCTAGGTACATACCCAAGAGAACTGAAAACACACATACATACAATCACGTGTACATGAATGTCCATGGCAGCATTATTCATAATAGTCAAAAAGTGGAAACATACCAAATGTCCATTCACTCATGAATGGATAAATATGGTAGACCCATATATGGTATATCCATACAATGGAATATTATTCAGGAAAAAAAAAAGGAATGAAGTACTGATACATCTTACAAGCGGTAAATCGACAGACGGAAAACAGATTACTAGTTGCCAAGTGCTGAGGAGAGGGGGCTGGGGAGTGACTACCAACGGGTGCAGCGTTTCTTTTAGAGAATGTAAAACTTTCCGAAATTAGACTGTGGTCATGGGGGCACAGCTCTGTGAACATACTGTACTAAAATACTGTACACTTTAAATGGATGAACTGTGTGTGAATTTTATCTCAGGAATGCTGGTTAAGGGCTTCCCTCGTGGCGCAGTGGTTGAGAATCCACCTGACAATGCAGGGGACATGGGTTCGAGCCCTGGTCTGGGAGGATCCTACATGCCACGGAGCAACTAACCCTGTGTGCCACAACTACTGAGCCTGCGCTCTAGAGTCCCCAAGCCACAACTACTGAGCCTGCGAGCCACAACTACTGAGCCTGCATGCCTAGAGCCCGTGCTCCACAACAAGAGAAGCCACCACAATGAGAAGCCCGCGCACCACAAGGAAGAGTAGCCTCCGCTCGCCGCAACTAGAGAAAGCCCACGTGCAGCAACGAAGACCCAAAAGCAGCCAAAAATAAATAGATAAAAAATAAAAATTATTAAAAAAAAAATCAACTGGTGAAACTCCAAGAGGCCCCTCCCTCCTGCTAAATAAGCATTTTTAAAAGTGCCGCCTTGACTTCCTCTCCCATGGTGCCAACTTCTTGCTGGCTCTAGTTTGCTTCCTTGCTCTCTTTCTTGTAGGAGAGGGTGAACTACTTCCTCATAATCTCATGTTCTTAATAAAACATGAACATAGAAACAAAATCCCATGATTTGGAAAAAAGTATTATACCATAGCTCCTGCTGTGGCTATGAAGTCAATACAAATGTACAATTGTCTTCTAGTTTATGGCAAGTGTCTACAAGTAATTCTCACGTGCTCAGTATTTTAGTAACAATGTTTAAAACAGGAACACATGTAGATGAGGAAATGAGTAAATCCAAAATGTGCAGCTTTATATAAACATTTTACCAAAACAATTTTAAGCACTTAGCAAGGGCACAGACTATCACTTCATTTAAGTGACATAATTTAACAACTGCTTGGACAACATCTATAATATACATTATGAGTTTCTTCGTCATAAAGACCTCATTTTTAATCTTCCCTTCTTGACCTTCCCCCACTGGAAGATAAAACCAGTGACATTTTCAGTACAATTTACAATTCATTTTATTATTCTGGTGCAAGAAAACGCTCCCAGGTTTATTTCCAATTTCAGTTTCAAAACAAACTGACCTGAAACTTAGTCTTTAATAGCTGTGATCACCAATAAATGTGTAAGATTATAAAAGGTGAATTAACTCGTTGGTAGTACAAAGTCAATGCAGAAGAATCTTTCCTACCTAAAGCATTTTTTTTAAACTGTAGGGCAATCCCATTCATTTAAAACATGTATGTGTTAAAATAATATACTTCAGTTGATTATGGACATCACAAATAGAATTACTGTAAAAGATATTACATTTCTTCGAGTACTATTTGTTTCATTCTGTTCAATTTTGTGTTTCCTACCATCCATTCTACAGGTCAATCAAAATACAAATGCGTGCAAATAATACAGGTTTTTGAAATGAAATAAAATTCAAGGAGAACAAAACTAAGAATTAACTTATGAGGTAAGTTTTACTTTCGTGTGTTCAGATATCACAGTTGTTAAGAAATGCCTCTCTTTACAAAGCATATTTAACATGTAAATATATTATATCTTCACTGAGCCCTTATCTCTAGAGCCCAAAATCAAGTTGAGTAAAATTCCATGCCTCCTAGAATATTAAATACCATGCAGCACAGTATTTTTTAAAATGTTAACTTTTAAAGCAGAATTCACTTATATGTCTGCCCAATTGAAAATAAGCTCATTAAAACCATTTGAAATGATGCATTTAACTTGAAATAAGTTACTAAAATTCCAACATAAATGTAACTATCTGTAACCAGTGTAATCCACCTATCCCCAAAACAATGTAGCGGGGCAAAACGTTCAAAGGAGAAAGCATCAGTGTGTGTGTGTCAAAGAGCACTGAGAAGCCCACCTTCCCAGAGCTTTTCTGGGGATGAAGAGTGACTGTCAGATCTTCCTACCCAACTGAGAGTTCCTACAGCAAGTCAAAGCGGACCATCAAACTGAAATATTCCATATTTCCCAATGGTCAACCAGTTGGGCACAGAAGCTGTGAGTTGTTCACCTTGCCCAGGCTGCAGACCAACCTGAACTTCAGCTTTTAATGTTCTTATACTGCAGACAGGTGCAGGGTGGAAGCCATTCAAAGCCTCATGAAATGGAACGGTAAATTCCCATCTTCTGTCCCCCGTCAACTTCCTGTAATTCAAATCACCCTTAAATAAAATTAAATGTGCCTTTTGTAGTGTAGCATATAAGTCAGGAGCGACTTGAGGCATTGCACTGAATTCATGAGGCAGAGTCCAAAACATGTGATCGAGGTAAACCCATCTGCCCATTTTAATATGGTTTTCCCAGTCAACCCCACATTTGGACACCCACTTATGATTAGAATGTTTTAGTTGTTTGATTATCCAGTTAAAATCATGTAGAGTAGTATCAGAAACAAACCATGGAATCGTTTTCCCATAAAAATGGATCTCAGTAGCCAGTTTAGAGGACAACAGTAAGTCAGCTAATACTAAATCTGTAACAAGTTCAAACCCAGAATTATCCAGAACAATATCCACTCGAGTAATAGCTGCTTTTCCTCTTTTTTTTTTGCAATTGCTAAGCAATGACCAAAGATGTTCCATGTCATTCACTAAAATGAAAGGTTTTAGGTCTTCCAAAGAGTTTATTAAATTGATCTTCTGAGAAACAGTTTTCCCACCTGATAGAGACAGATCACACTTATTTCCCCACAGTGAAATCTGAAAAAGAAAAAGCACAAATCATTTACCCTTCTTTTGAATAACCAACAAAAACTCTATTACGTAGGCTGTAATGGGAGGTGGGGCTGCTAAAAGTATTCATAAAATTCTTAGTATAAAATGTCCACCCAATCTACATTTTCTCTAAGTATACTGTATAAAAAAGGTAAAACAATGAAACTTTAGCCAGCAATGAACTCAAGAAAAAAACCAGTTTGAATGATTTTAGCACTCACATCGTTTAATCAGAGTGAAAGTTTTTGCATCTTGCAGATATTATTAGAACATGATCAGCTGCTGTAAAAATGAGGCTACAAAGTTTACTTTATAATCCAGAGTCAAGAGAAAATAAAAATTCCCCCATCCTTAGGACCTGGCAACTTTTCTGGGATTTAGTTCTCTCACTTGTAAAATAAAGAAATTGAACACGGTGATAACCAAAGATTCTTCCAACTCTAATAATCTATTATTCTACTTTGAAATACTCAAGTTTATTTTGTAGAAAATGGTATGTAGCCCCATTTTTTTAAGCTCTAACTAAAATTACACGTTTAGAACTGTAGGCTCTAGAATCAGACAGACCTGGATTCAAATCCTAGCATCTCCAATAAACAACCACTGGTAAATTAAGCTCTAAGGCTCAAATTCCACAACTGAAAAATGAGATAACAATAGTACTTAGCTCGTAGAGTCATTCTGAGTATTTGACATAATGCATGTAAGTAATGTACCCAAAAGCTGGCATACAGAAGTATTCAATAAATGTTAGCCCAAACAGGCTCTAGTATTCTGTGATTCAAAATAAGAGGAAAGTGCATGTTCCAACCAAGGATATTATTTTAAAAAGAAAGATAACTCAAGCGTCCAAATTTGATGAAGAAACATACAACGGCACACACGACGGCACTCTCCAGCTGAGGTCAGGGTCTCTGTTGGCCTATGGCACATTTCCTTCAGATCATCTTCCAGTGTGTAACTCTGTATTTATTTGTGCCATTATTCATTTATATTCCTTCAGGATTACAAGTTCAATGGCAACAAGGACTAGTCTGTTTTCCTCACCACCACATGCCCGGCATCTAGAACAGTGTTTGATGAAGTTGACACTGAAATATTTGTGTGAACAGCGGTGGAGTGCTGTGGCTTTTAAAAGCATCAATAATTCCCTAGAAACTAAGACACCTTCAGGCTTCCTGTAGGGAGGTAACCTGCTGGTCATTGTGAGCACTAATGGGGACAACTTTGGCTTCCTTTACGTGGGAGAAGAGGGGCAGTCTGGGGTAGCTGGCTGAACTACATGACAGAAGATAGATCAGTATGCTTTCTTCTTCACAGTTTATTATACTTATGGGACAAAGAACATATTCAAAGAAGATGATTTCCCAAAAGAATGGGCTGGCTAGGGGCAGCGAGTGACATGCTGATTTGTTTTTTCTTTTCTTTTCTAATTCTAAGCTAAGTATAATAGTGAGAGGGGGAAATAATACTCCGGTTTATTAGTTAACAGAACCATGACCACTTTTCTTCCAAACTCAAAATATGCCTTTCCTGCTTCATCATTCAGCTTACTCTGCTCGCCCTCCAAGTTTCATCAGGACTTTATCACATCCCACAACTATCAGCACATTCGGTAGCCTCTACTTTCAAGGTACATCCAGAATCTGGTGACATTTACCATCTCTGATGCTACCAACTTGGCCCAGTCTGCCCTCACCTGAGTCACTGTAGTAACAAATCTCCCCATTCCCACCCTTGTGCCTTCGGTCTGTCCTCGGAAGTAATCCTTGAAAAAAGTCATTTAATGTTACTCCTCTGGGCTTCCCTGGTGGTGCAGTGGTTGAGAATCCATCCACCTGACAATGCAGGGACACGGGTTCGAGCCCTGGTCTGGGAAGATCCCACATGCTGCGCAGCAATTAAGCCCGTGCGCCACAACTACTGAGCCTGCGCTCTAAAGCCCGCGAGCCACAACTACTGAAGTCTGCGTGCCACAACTACCGAGCCTGCGCTCTAGCGGCCGCGTGCTGCAGCTAAGAGTTGCACTAGAATTTATTAAATTGATCTTCTGAGAACTAGAGCACTAGAGCCCGTTCTCCGCAACAAGAGAAGCCACCGCGTTGAGAAGCCCGCGCACCGCAACAAAGAGTAGCCCCTGCTCGCTGCAACTGGAGAAAGCCCAATCGCAGCAAGGAAGACCCAACGCAGCCAGAAGTAAATAAAATAAATAAATTTATTTTTTTTTAAAAGTTACTCTTCTTAGCAAAACCCTCTAACAGCTTCCCACTTCACTGTGAGTAAAAACCAAAGTCCTCGCCTTTGCTCCGGAGGCAGCCTGGCTTCTGTGCAGCCGCGGCCCGCAGGCCCTCTCACCTCTGCTCCCCATTCCCTGAGGCCTCCCTGGCAGGGTCTCCCACACACCTGGCAGGCTCCCCGCTCAGGGCTCCGCAGGAAGCTCCACCCAGACGTGAGGGGACCCCCTCCTTCACCTGCCTCGGGGCCCGCCTCCCTCCTTAGCAGGCCCTTCCCTGGGGGCCAGGCTTAAAACTGCAGCTCCGCACCCCTCCCCCACCACTCCAGGTCCCCCTTCCCCGCTTTATGTCTCTTCCGAGCACTTTCAAACATCTCTTTATGGAAATGTTTCGAACGTCTTTTGGGAAATAAGGGCTGGGGAAACTGCTGTGTAAAACCACATACTTTCAAATAGTTCTGATTATAATGATATATTTTAAATTTTAGGATGTTCTGAATGAGAATTCAAAACTAAACTTAAGACAAGATAGATGAAGAAATGTAATAAAAGCATATGAAATAGGCCATGGGCCACCCGATTGTTTCCACCTGCTGATGACAACTGCACAACAGCTGTGCTCCACTCTGTGCCCAACACTTACAGGAACGAAGCTAGTTTAATTCTCAGGTCAAATTGCGAGGCACATAGTACCACCCTCAGTTAACCGATGAGGAAACTGAAGCTCAGAAACATCAAGTACCTTGCTTCAGGTCCAAACACAAGTAAGTGACTCGGCCAACATTCAAAGCCAAGTCAGGCTGGGCCGATCAGATGACTGTGGACCTCAGTATCTCTCCAGAATGACAGAGCTATGAAGCCAGATGACTCCTGTGCCGCTAAAACCTCCAGTGGGGGGAGAAGAAACTTCAAAACCCCTTTTCAGAGATTAAATGGGTTTTCATCTCTCGAACAGATAATTATTAAAGTGATAAAAAATGATCACTGATAACTTAAATGACAATATGTAAACATGCTTTGCTGTTAAACGTGTACCAGTTTATTTTTCAACTATTTAAATAAACTCAGGAGATTAATTATTATATTTACCTGAAGAACTTTAAAAAACTCATTTTTCAGCTGATTTTCATCTAGGTCTTCAATAGTTTTCATCAACTCTTGCAGGTGAGTACATAAAGCAATGATAGATTCCTGAGACTCAAAGAAATTTTGGTCTTTTAATTCTTTAAATATATCAAAGTCGTCGATTGGTGGACTAAAGTAGGAAAAAAGCATAAGTGAACATTTATATAACTACCTTTTTTTTAAATATTTGGGTAATTGCAGTTTATTAAAGGAAAGAGAATAGTAGCAGCCCATCTAAAAACTCACTGGTAATCTTTGCTAGGTATAACATAGATCAAGTTACACAAAAATAATAATCAAGTTACACAAAATAAATCAAATTAAACAAATTATGCAAAAGTAAATCCCCACACTCATTTTAACTAATTGTCAAATGTTCCTTAATCAAATATTTTACCGGAAGCATTAAATAATTATAGGGACTGTATCTATAATTACTTACCCAGTGGGTTTTCAGGGCAAAAGGAGAAAAAGAAACAAAATTTCAAGACAATTGCTTTAGTTCAACAAACATTCTTTTGGTGCTCAGGGTGGCCAGGTTCCAAGTAACAAACATATAAACAGAATAGCTGAATACAATGTAGTGATTACTAATAGAGTCAAATACAGATTATGGGAACGCAATGACTACTTGAGATAGATCAGACAGTATTAATGTAAATTTTATTATAATGACAAATTTTGATCATTTATGTGTAGATTCTTAATTTTTTCGCAACTTTTACTCCCAAGTTGACTTTGACCAATGGCGATGTATGTGCCATGGCTACATCTTCATGTTGTCCAATGAGAGATCAAATAATATTAATACTGGCCTAAGAAAAACACAACTCAGAAGACAGAAATACTAACATAAAAGACTTTACAGAATCAAACGTCAACAACATTCAGATCATCTGTTCTTCAAAATTAGCTACTTTTTCCATGGGTCTTCTACCTTAGGGTAAAAAGGCAGTATGGCTGATGCAATGGGATTGATTAAAATCAAAACCAAAAACGTACCAGAATTTACACATCCAAATGATGGCTGCCTCCCTTCTCAGTCAGTCACCTTGGGAAGCTACACCCTTAGTCCAAGAATGTTGCCATTGCTCAAAGCACTTTTGGAATTCCTCTCTGGGGATTTTCTTCAGAACCTGTGGCACATTATTAAAGGTCCTATCAGTGACAGTATACCTTCATCCTTTGGAGTTTAATTTGTTTTTGGAAACAGCCAAAAGTCACTCAGAGCAATTTCAGTAGAATGAGGCAAGTAAATCAAATGGAATAAAATATTTTTGATCAAAAATGAGGAGTGACTAAAAAATAATGAGACTAATCTTTTTTTGAGGTTTGTAAACTGGCTCTGAAAGAAGTTCCAAAGAATTAAAAGACGTTTTTAGCAATGGCAGCATTGCTGAAGTGAATCAGTGTCTCGAGGTGACTTAAAAGGACAAAAATTATTTGGGTGCGTGGGTTCAACTGCAGGGGTCAGCAGACTGCAGCTTGCAGACTCCCTCTGGCCCACCACCTGTTCTGTATGATCTGCAAGCTCAGAACGGTTTGCACATTCTTAAAGAGTTGAAAAAAATTAAAAAAGAAGATTTTGTGACACATGAAATTCAAATTTCAGGGTCTATAACTGATGTTCTATGGGAACCCAGCCATGCTCATTTACATACTGCCAATGGCTGCTTCGGCACCGCTAGAGCTGAGGAGCTGCAACAAAGACCATGTGTCTTCCAAAGCCTAAAAGGTTGGCTATCTGGCCCTTCACATAAAAAGTTTGTGGACCCTTGTTCTAGTGCTTTATTAACAAATCCTTCATTAATTTAAAGTCACACCTCATGTTAAGAATGAGACTTGTTCCTTATATTTAAGAGAGCAAACTCACATAGCTATAAATGATTTCAGATTTTAAAACGTTTGCTATTTTAGAATCTACTATAGCTGTATATGTGTACACAAGGACCCAGGGGTTCTCTCCTAGGTATATACGCAACAGAAACACACACCTATGTTCACCAAGAATATGTGTTCGAGTATTTGTAGCAGCACTCTTCATAATAGCCCCAAACTGGAAACTACTCAAATATCCATCAACAATAGAACAGGTCAACAGATTGTCATGTATTCGTATCAAGCAATGCTATACAGCAATGAAAACTAATGGTTTACAATTATACGCAACAGTATGGATGAGTCTCACCAATGTAATGCTAAGTAAAAGAAACCAGACACAGAACTACTTCCATAAAATTTCATTTAAATGAAGTTTAAAAACAGGCAAAACTAATGCAGGTCAGGATAGTGGCTACCCTTAAGGAGCAGTGATGGTGGTGACTAGAAGTGGATCCAAAGGGGCCTAAATTCTGCCTCTTGATCCAGGCACTGGGGACACAGCATGTTCTGGTAAAGACTACTGAACACTTAAGACATGTGCGCTGTTCTGCATCTATATCACACTTCAATAAAAGCTTAAAAATGTCTGCCATTTTCTCCGTACTTTCATCTTTCAATATCTGAAGTATATTTACTTAATATATTTAAATTTTACATATGGCTAAAACTTTGAATCTTAATTTAGATTTGCAGATTTTCAACCATTTAACTCTAAAAAAAAAACAAAATCTACATCTTGACAAAGAAAATTAGAAGTATGTTTCAGCGTAAGGGGCAAAATCAACAGAAACATATCTTACAGCTAATGTGTGCTTTGGGATCCTGCAGAAGTTAGGAAGACCATTCTTTGGTCACTCTGGAGGCGTCACTGACACAGGATAGGAATTCTTCCTATAAGAGCCCTAACAAATTGGACACTTAAAAACTACCTCAGGGGTAGTGATAAATTAGGAGTATGGGATTAACAGATACAAACTACTATACATAAAATAGATAAGCAACAAGGATTTACTATGTAGCCCGAAGAACTATATTCAATATCTTGTAATAACCTATAATGGAAAATAAGCTAAAATATATATACACACACATATATATTTATCTGAATCACTTTGCTGTACACCTGAAACTAACACAATATTGCAAATCACTGTACTTCAATTAAAACAAACAAACTACTTCAGTGCTAGTTCTGCTGTAGGACAGCCTTTCTTTACACCGACCTGACACCTGAGTACGGTACAGTATCAGACAAATCCCCGGACCTTCAAGTATCTGCCACGGAAACCACCTTAGGAGAGCTCCACACCCATGGCTGACTAACACTCTCATTCCTGGAACTTAAAGCTGAATTTTGCCTCTACCCCTTTTATCAAGCTATTCTTGGACCAATGGGTTGAGCAGCACAGGCTGGGCAGGGTCTCCCTGGGGCCTGGAAAGAAAAACTGATATGCAGGCCCCACCACAGACAAATTAAATCATCAGGATTTAATGTAACAACTTCCAAATCTGTATGTTTAAAAACAAAACAAAAAACTTTTCCCCGACTGGCTGACAAATGTGCAGCCAGGTTTGTAAGCTCCTGCCTTAGAGTTTTCATTCTCTGAACCCGATCTGCCTCTAAAATCAAACTCAGAAACAGCATTCCTTTTACCTTTCTAACTTCCAAACTCCACTAAGCCTGTTCAGGGTGCCACTCAGCATTTCAGCACTTCAGCAGCCTTGTCTAATACCCTGGATATTTTCCAAAGTTATGAAACCATCACCCAGAACGTCAGACTAACCTTAGTCCCGGAAAGATATCCAAATGTACTACTTGTTTGAGGGTTCTAATCCAATTTACACAGACCAGGCTCAAATACTGGCTCTACCATTTACTAACCACGGAGCCCTGGGCAAGTTACTAATCTCTTTGAGCCTCAGTTTCCTCCACTGTAAAATGGAAATCATAATACCTATACTTCACTGGGCTGCAAAGTAACTAGAACGGAGCTGGTGTTCAATATATGACAGTGCCTAGTGTTTGCTATAGTCTTTTGCTTGGATCTGTCAGCCAGAAAATGTGCTATCTTTTTAACATTATATTCTGCTTTTAAAGCACAAGACCTAAAACATACTTATTCAGCAAATACAAAAACTTTTGACTTTAAAATAATTTATAAAGATGATAAAATAATTTATAAAGATGAAGATAGAAAAAAAATAGTGAATAGACTCAAATTTACGCATGTTCCCCAAAGTCATCTTTTTTTTTTTTTTTTTTTTGCGGTATGTGGGCCTCCCACCGCCACAACCTCTCCCGTTGCGGAGCACAGGCTCCAGACGCGCAGGCTCAGCGGCCACGGCTCACGGGCCTAGCCACTCCGTGTCATGTGGGATCTTCCCGGAGTGGGGCACGAACCCGTGTCCCCTGCATCAGCAGGCGGACTCTCAACCACTGCACCACCAGGGAAGCCCCAAAGTCATCTTTTTATTTTAATACTAGTGCTGGTTTAATCGATTGTTTACAATTATCCTATGCTATGTTTAGGAACAGATACCAAAAGATTCCTCTTATTCAGCAAACCTGTATTTCTGTAACCTGTGAGCTAAAAGAATGATCCATATTACACTTTCTTCTGCTCTACAGGTCAGTTCTCTGTCAGAATTTTCCTAGGAAAAATTAAATTAGTATAAACAAACCTATAAAAAATTATTTGGGGGACTTCCCTGGTGGTCCAGTGGTAAAGAATTCACCTTCCAGTGCAGGGGATGCAGGTTCGATCCCTGGTCAGGGAACTAAGATCCCACATGCAGTGGGGCAACTAAGCCCGTGTGCCCCAACTACTAATCTCACCCACTCTGGAGCCTGTGCGCCACAACTAGAGAAGAGAAAACCCGCACGCCACAACTGGAGAGAAGTCTGCGCGCCACAACGAAGATCCTATGTGCCGCAACTAAGACCCGACGCAGACAAAAAAAAAAATTAATTAATTTAAAAAAATTATTTTTTTCTAATCTAGCTGTTAAATAAAGAGCTAAAAATTATTAAGATAGTGCATAAAACAATATAGTGACTCTTTTCACCAAATAATTCTGACATATTATCTATTTTTATAAACAAAACATATGCTTACTTTGTCCTGTCTTGATTTTTCATATAAATAATTATTTCAAATTAACATTTTCTGCTCAATAAGTAACATTTTGTTTTACTCTACAAATAAGTAAGTTTTTATAAGGATTTTTATATCTGAATATCCTATTCAGATATTCAATCTTAGGTCTCTTCTGGGCAAGTGGATTTTAATTGCCAAGAATGTATTAGAGCAATAACATTTGCAGAAATTTCCAATAGTGCCATTAATATCTGTTGAACTGAATACAGGCTTCTACTGGTTTTTATTTTAAAACTTACCATTTTATAATTTTTAAAAAAGCACAAATTATCTAAAACATTTGTTATTTGATGGCTATATACTTACCTTTGGATAATTGCTTCATGAATTCTTCGATACATGTAGCATTCTACAAACAACCACGGTGAGAGAAACCACCTTGGTTTTCCATTACTTTCATTTAAAAGGCTCTGTTGATATTCTAGGTACTGATTCCATAGGTCAGTATCAACAAACTTCTCAACCAAAGGAACAATTGGTTTATCTGTTTGCAATTCATTCCGTAATTTAGAAAGAAGAGAAATTGCTTTCTTTTCAGCTTCCAGGCCTTTCTGCAGAAATACAGGGGGGAAAAAAATACACACACACACACACACACACACACATATATATGAATAGTTTACATGTAATTAATTTATATATAAGTATTTCATCTACAAATATAAGTATATATGTACACACATATATCCATAATTCCTCTAGGGTAGCAAATTTTTATGTATCTAAATTTAAGAAGGAAAAAACTAATACATTTCAAAACTATATTTTATGTCTTTCAAAAACTATTATAAACATTTAAATTCTTAAAATTAAAATTCTTAAGTTGAAAAATCAAAGAACAACACAGATCTCATATCAACATTATGTTGCCTTATCTAGCCTGCCTTTATTTTTTTAAGTTTCACCATATGAATTTATCTCCAGGTGGAATGACCATTACCACAGAGGGAAAACTGTTTATTGTGTTTCTGTTAGAGTTAACCAAAAAAGAATTAATGTTAAAACACAATTCTTACCTCTCCATGTTTCTCAAAAAATTCACTTTTATGTCGATGCAATGTATCAATAGCCTTGGTTAAGATCTGTGGTAATCTGTCTTTAACTGTAAGATATGCAAATGACCTAGAAAAGAGTCATATACACAGTATATTACTTAGTAGCATTAACATTAGAAGGCTGGTCATCTTTCAGTTTCTGGAACACCTCATTTAAATTCAAATTCCTTCTCATACAAGCCCTGTAAAGTAAACCAGCATTGCCCAACTCCTACAGTAACACAGGAAAATCTGAAAACCTCTCTGGTATATCGTAAAAGCTAAGCACTCTTTGTGCCTCAAATTCCAGGCTCTACCCTGGAGTCCACTTAATCTTTCTTATCTTTCTCATGGTATTCCTTTTATTTTCCTTAATCGGAAACCAGTTTAACAATGGGATAGGACAGAAAAAGAGTTATCCTAAAAATCAAACAGGCTTTCCTCCTCGGTCTATTACTTACTAAGCGACTTCTACTTAGAAAGATGAATGAGGCAATGGATGGAAAACTGCCTGAAAGACTTTACTTGCTAGAAAAATATAATGAAAAATATTTATGAACCTGCTTCTTTGTCTATACTCTTAGCCAACTTAATTCTTTTCTAAGGTTTTTCTTGCTGCCTTCTTTACCTGCCTAATAACTCCTTCCATCCTCTCTGCCCCTAAACAAAATTAAGGCAGATTACCCTCTTGCTCTCCCAACCAGAAAATTAGAGATTTTCAAAAAGTGTCAAAGAATGAAGAAACCTGGAGAGGAACAAAACTTGAGTATACCTGAATCAAAAATTAAAGATACTCTTGACTTTAGACATGCAAAAATCAAGGGTTACAGATTATTGTTGTATGTTTAGTTTAAGGACATACATGATTCGGTTAGAAAAAAGACTTTAGTACTGTGCAGTTTTTAGATAGAAAGCACAAAACTTAACTGATCAGTTCATGTATATCTTCAGATCACCAGAGACAAAGTAAAAATGAAGAAAGTTGGAATACTTCTGCCCAAATCTCCTATTCTAGCTTTAATGTGGGATCATCACACTACTAAAAACTCAGACCTTACTGCAATTTTTAAAAATAGGGTTATATACCCTGAGTATTTTTTCAAGAGGCTTCCTCAAATGTTAACCATAAAACTCAAAAATATAGCAAGAAAATAGGAAAAGTGCTTTCTGATTCTGTGGTGTTTTACAGTGAGTAGGTTTTAATATGCATAGTAACTGCTCTGATCAGAATTTAACTTTTAACAATTACTACTAATTCCTTGGGAGAAGAGAAAGAATATTCAATCAATTGACACTTGAATTTTCCAAGGCAGCAGACACGAAAAGAAGTGCCAGTCCTTTGAGATTTTACTTAACTGGAAAATTAGTCTATTTTTCCAGCTAGTAAATTTCCTCAGAGGCTTCCATCTCTAAGGGTAAGGTCTCAGGTCTAGGACTTGGGTGAGAGCAGAGATGCCTAGGACTCAAAATTTAAGGACGCAGACACTCCCTATATTTGCCTGAAGGTGAGCACATGCTTAAATTCTGGGACATTGGCCTCTCTGGCCTCAATCTACTGCCGGTACAGTCAATTTCTTCCAAGTGCTCTTGTGTTTTGCCATCTTTCGCAGTAAGGACATATTTCAAATATAAATTGGGCCTCTCAATTTATACAGAGAGATATAATTTTATAGAATCTATAACATGACGCCTAAAACGCAAGAAGGTACAGGCACTTGTTATAGTGGGATTATGAATTAATCTGGTCAGCAATAGGAAGAAACACATTTCTCGATAGATCTCAGATCCCTAACTTTTGCAGACAACTTTAACCCCCCCAAAGTAGGTTTATCAATTAAAATATGATTAAAGCCACGCGCTGCAACACTCTGAAAGGAGGCATACACTTTCAAGACAGTCATGCGTTAAGTTTAAAAAAAAAAACCAAAACCAAAAAAATAACCGTATCGAACCACTTGAAAGACACGTTAACTGATTCACATTAATAGAAGACTATCAAAACCCCTGAACCACCATTGTAGAGAGAGGTGGGGGTAAGCGGAGATTTTCAGTCGTGGTTCGCAATCCGTTCCCGTGTAGGCAGGGAAGAAGGCACGAATCAGCGTAAGGAAGAAGCTGCAAAGCCGATCCGAGCCTGGAGCCCGGAGAGCAGCCGCCTAGCCCTCGCCTCCCCGCGAGCCGTTAGAAACCGAGGCACCGCCCCCGGGAAGCGGAGCCCGGACAGCGGGATGGAACTCGCTGGCGGCGGGGAGCAGGCGCCTCCGGCCCGCCGCTGCTTCCCCGCTGGTACCCACAGGTTCCCGACGAGGCCCAGCTCTCCGCAAAAGTGGGGAGGAGGAAAAGGAGCGGAGCGGGCGAGGAAAGCGACACGAACCCTACGTCCCGTGCCGAGAGAGACACCGGATGCCCCGCCATCGCCTTCCGCGCTCCCCACGCCAACGCTCGGGTTTCACTCGCCGCAGGAAAGGAGGCGGTGCAGGCGCGGGGGAGGAGCTGAGAAAGGGAGGGATGTGGATTAAAAAACTGCTTTTGAATGAAGAAACTTTATTTGGTGCCAGTAGAAGAGAAAAACAATGGCCGAGGACGCGGAGATCTTCCGGGGACGAAGGCGGGGACTGCTGAGGGCGACGAGAGAAGCGGAATAAGGAAGTGGGCGGAAGGCGGAAGCAACCAGGGACCGGGACGTCGCAGAGACCAGGGAGCGGATAAGTTCGCGGCAGCACGGTCACGTGCTCCGACGGTCACGTGGACCGGGCGGCTTACGCTCCGCTGGGCCAGGAGTCCTGTGCGCCTGCGCAGTGTCGGGCGCTGGGCGGGGCGCTGGGTCGGTGTTGGGACTGGCTGCGGGAGCGCAGGACTGCAGCCGGTACTCTGTCTCTTGCCTGCGGCGGAGGCGCAGGAGCGTGCGCCTTTGGCGCGTCTGTCTTTTCTTCCCGCGGAGAGGTTAGTGCACTACTTTGTTCTGGGAGCTTGTATGGCCTCGCACAGCGGTCCGCCCTTTGCTCCCCGCCGCCCTGAACGTCTCACGTGTTTTACCGGTACCCCGGAGGCCACCTGCCTATTGCAGTGATCTTTGGTCGATTTAGCTGGGAGTGAAAAGCACTCCGTCCATACCCACGTACTGAACCCTTTGAGCCAGTGCATAGCGGTAACTGCAAAGATAAAATAATTTTGAGCAGCTTAAGGAATTGGAAGGCGTGCTCCAGAGATTAGCGCCGCTTATCCATTGACTTATAGCCTAGTTGATACAGATTACTTAGTTGGTATGTTCTTAAAAAGTAGAAAATGTGTCCAAGAACTGAGTAGCTGCCTTGTATTTCATTCAAAAAATACGAGTTGAATACCTGCTGTTTGCTGGGCACTCTGGTTACAGGAGACACAGCATGAACAAGAGGCAAATCTTTATCCTCAAGGAGCTTAGGTGCTACAGGAGAGAGACAAAGATCTCCTTTCCTCTTGTTTTTTTCCCTGTAGCGTTGTGACTATTTAATGTATATTTTAGTGGTTTACCACGTGTATTATCTCTCACCCCCACTGTGATGTAACTTTCAAAAGATAGGGATTTTCGTCTATTTTATTTTCAGCTGCATTAGCAAGTAGGACAATTTCTGTCACATGGTAGGCACTCAGTTCATAATTTGTTGTGTGAGTTAATAAATTAAGAACACAACGTGTTTGCAAGTGATGTTAAATGCAATGGAGAAATAGTGGAGGAAGCTAGAGTGTGGGTGCTGGTGTGCGTTTTAAATGAAGTGGTCAGGGAAGACTTCACTGTGTAGGAGACATTTGAGCAAAGGTCTGAAGGAGGTGAGGGAATGAGGCTTACAGACACCCGAGAGAAGAGTATAAGGGATAGTAAGTACAGAGATCCAGAGACCAGAGTGACTGGAGCAAAATGAGCGAGGGGAAAAAGCTGGAGGAGATGTCAGAGTGGTGATAAAGGGCAGAGAATGGAGGGCCATGTAGTCTATCTTAAGGTGTTGGGTTTTTATTTCAAGTGAAATGTGAGGCCATCATCAGATTTTATGAAGAGGGAAGATGTAATCCGATTTGAGTTTGGTTGCTGTGTTCAGAAGAATCTGAAGAACAGAAGCTGGGAAACCAATTCGGAGGCTGCGACAATAATCCCTGGGAAGGACAGCAGCTTGGACCAGGATGGTGGCAGTGTTGGTGGTGAGGACCAGTCCGAACAAAGCCAGTGGGATTTGCTGACAGACTGGGTATGGAGAAGGAAGAGAAGAATAAGGTGGACTGCAGGTTTGGGGCCTTGGCAAAGGGAAGGATGTAATTGCTATTTTATGAGTGGGGGAGACTGGGAAGAATAGGATTTGCGGGAAGATTTCAGAAGCTCAGTTTTGAGCATGTTACATTTTTCATGCTCATCAGAGTAGTTTAGGGATAAATATTTGCTATTCATCAATTGTAGGTACTATATAAAACTATGAGATTGGGTGAGATCACCAAGAGCTGAGAATAGAGAAGAAAGGTGGCCCAAATACTGAGCCTTGGTACATTACATTCTTGGGATGGGAGACGAGCAAAAGAGACATCCTACCCATGAGGTAGGATGAAAATGGCCAGCGTGGTATCCCAGAAACGAGTGAGGGAGTAGGGTGGAGTGATCAGCTGTATCACATGTTGCTGGTCAGTCAGGTAAAATGAATACTGAGAAGTGACCACAGGACTTATAAATGTGGTGGTCATTGCTGGCCTTGACAAATGGGCTTTGGTGAAGTGACAGATGAAAGCCCAATTGGAGTGGGTTCAAAAAAAATCAGAGAAGAGGAGATGGAGAGAGGCAATAAAACTCTAAAAGGAAAGGAGCTCAGAGAACAAGTGTAGTATATGGAAGGGAAGATGGGGGTCGGGGAAGAGTTGTTTTTATAAGGTGGGAGAAATCAGAGCCTAGTTGTATGCTAATAGGAATGTGTCAGTAAAAAGGGAAAAATAAATAGCAAGGGGGAGAGAGGGGAGAAGGGCTTAACTATGTCTTCTGTAGGCAGGGAGGGAAGAGACTTGGTGTGCAGACAGAGGACCTGGCTGTAGATGGGACCACGGGCACCTCATCTGTAGCAGCAGAAGGGAAGACAAAGTATATGGGCACAAAAGCAATAGGTGGGCAGGTGGATGATGGCAAGGGCTGGTGGAAGTTCTCTCCTGATTATTTGTGTTTTGTCAACCAAAGCGGAAGCAAGGTCGTTATTGAGAATGAGAAAGGAGGAGGCGTTGAAGGTGTGAGGAGAGAGCAAAAAGTAAAATATAGTATGGAAGTACAGTATTTAAGATCGTTGAGCGGCATGAAAGGCCCACCTGAAGTGAGTGGTCATGATTTTAAAGTGAGACCAGATGGTTGTTGGTTGGTTGTCCGTCTCCAGCCACGTTGAGGTGCAGGAGTCCAGGCATAAGTTAGGTGAATTATATTTAATTCACGTTGAGGTTTTGCCACGTGGGTATGTGGAAGAGTGGGGTACAAGGGATTTGAGGTCCATGGAATATAACTAAGTGTGGAGGAAGTGATGTGGGGAGTGAGGGACAGTGAAAAAGTGGTTGGATCATTGAATTGTAGGTCCTGTTGGGGTTGAAGAACTGTTGGAATTGGGTGATAGAAGGAGTGAGGCTGAAAGATCAGGTGGTGTTTGGAGAGTAGAATGCTTGAAATTGAGAACATGAGGTTGCAGATATTGGTAATGACAGGTCTAGAGCAGGACCCTCCAACAGGAATACGATACAAGCCACACACGGCATTTTAAGTTTTCTAGACACTTTAAAAGTAAAAATTAAGAGGTGAGGTTAATATTTTTTTTTTTTTTTTTTTTTGCGGTACATGGGCCTCTCACCGCTGTGGCCTCTCCCGTTGCGGAGCACAGGCTCCAGACGCGCAGGCTCAGCGGCCATGGCTCACGGGCCCAGCCGCTCCGCGGCATGTGGGATCCTCCCGGACCGGGGCACGAACCCGCGTCCCCTGCATCAGCAGGCGGACTCCCAACCACTGCGCCACCAGGGAAGCCCAAGAGGTGAGGTTAATTTTATTTAACCCAATATATCTAAAAATATTATTTCAACAAGTAATCAATATAAAAATTATTGAGATATTTTACTTTTTGTATTAAGTATATAATAAAAGGTACCAAAAAAAATTATTTTTTAAATTTTATTGAGCCACATTTCAAGTACTCGGTAGCCGCAGGTGCCTAATGGCCACGATATAGCTCGGAGCATAAGACCCTGGGAGTGAGTGGCTAAGGGAGGATGGAAGATGAGATCACTCGGGACGGGGGGGATCATGCCCCCCACCAATCTGCACGGATGTAGACACCATCGAGAAATATGACAAGGGCAATGCGGAGCACGGAAATTCGGTACCCAAAATGTTATATAAAGCTCTTAGTGTAATTAAAAGTGTAGTGTGTTTTTATCTTTAAATTTAGTCTGTGCAATTAAAATTTCACTTTTCTGAGATGTGTTCCAGTTTTTAACAAAGCCTAAATAATTTTGTGTGTGTGTCGGATACCTTAAATGCTACCCCTCTGTTTTTTTCTCAGCAAAGATAGAAAGCACACTTGTTTGTCCTGTAGCTTTTACATTCTTTGTCCCAGCCTCTGTGTGAAGGCAAGATTTAGAGCTTGGAGGTAAGAATTTCCTAGAAGAGAATGGAAGAATCCAGACCTGTGTAAACAGATTCCTAAAATATTGTATAATTAGGTTCTGCAAAACCCACTGGTTCAACTGGCAGGTAATAGTACTAACTAAACGTGAACTAAAATAGCTAGTTGGACTGGAACTAAACAGAGAATTCCAACTTTTGAAGATATTTTGAAAGCAGCAGGTTCTACCTCCTAAATATCGCAGTGACTCATCCTTGCCCTCATCCTCTTATTTTATTTATTTATTTATTTTTATTTTTTTGCGGTACACGGGCCTCTCACTGCCGCGGCCACTCCCCTTGCTGAGCACAGGCTCCGGCCGCGCAGGCTCAGCGGCCATGGCTCACGGGCCCAGCTGCTCCGCGGCACGTGGGATCTTCCCGGACCGGGGCATGAACCCATGTCCCCTGCATCGGCAGGCGGACTCTCAACCACTGCACCACCAGGGAACCCCCTGCCCTCATCCTTTTAAAGGGAGATAATATATATTCAGTGGTTACAGTGTTGTCTCTAGAACTGGAAAAGCCTGGGATTTCCTTCTGTCTCTGCATCACTGATTGTAAGCAGTCAGCCTCCCTAAGCCTCAGTTTACCCTGGGAAGTACCTCACAGGATTGTCGTGAGGTGAAGCAGAGCGCTTGCTGGGTACAAAGTACTCAGAAAGCAATGTCTTAGTGTCTCTCAGTTCCTCCTCTAAGTTTTAACCAAGGATATGTTTCTTGAATGTACTTTTGACCATGTGAGTCTCACATGAAGAGCTCCGACTTCCCTCTCCTATAGAAACTTTAGGACCAGTGCTTAGGATGCAGCCACAGGCTCCTGTTCAGCCCTCAGCTGCTGCTGCAGCTCACGCCTGGCTCCCCTGAAGTTGCATCCTGTTTGTCAGGTGAACAATACTGTTTACCTGCGGTGTTCGCCTTGCTGATCCCTCTGCCCTTTTGAAACCCGATTCAAACATCACCTCTGATAGGCACCAATAATTGTCTGTTGCTTTAAGGTGTTAAAAAAATGATATGTGTTTAAAGGACAAATAAACTACTTTTTTTTTTGGTTTGGCCACGCCGTGCGGCATGTGGGATCTTAGTTCCCAGACCAGGGATCGAACCCTTGCCCCCTGCATTGGGAGCGCAGAGTATTAACTACTGGACCGCCAGGGAAGTCCCTCAATAGCTTTATAGTCTTATAACCTTCCAGAAAGAAGGCTAAAGGTTGACTAAAAGAGAGGTGGTGAAAATACTTGTATGTATTTTTTTAACCTCATTCTTTTACTAGGCTTAAGTTAAGATGTATCTATTTTGCAAATTGTTTTACAGAAATATACCTGTTACCTGGGAAAACACTATATACTTTTTAAACATTTTTTATTGAAAAACTTGAACTTTGAATTCTTTTTCTTTTAGCTTGAGATGTGGTAATGCCAGCCAGACTTCTCAGGTCCTTGGCCAGATCTCACTATATTTTATCAGAAGCATGTCAGTGCCAAAGACTTGTTCATCGAACATTAAAACCACTTAAGGAATTTGAGACCACAACATGCAACACCCTGACAAGAAGTCAGAACGTGAATTTCTTCTTTCCTGATACAGCAGCTGTTGGTTTGAATAAGTCCCAGGTCCTGGAAATGAACCGGAAAATATCAAATACAAATGTACTCTCTCCATTAAACACCGCACGTTACCAAGATGAAAAAGAGCACCTTCCAACCAGGAACTCCCTTGGTACTCATAGGAAAGTGATTCACAGACCAAATCTGTTAGGCTTTAAGTGGTTTATAAAAATACTGAAGAGACATTCCTCATCTGTGTCAACGGAAACACTTGTTTCTAAACAAGACTTTCCGCAAATCAAGAGACCACTGAAAGCATCAAGGACCAGGCAGCCATCCAGGACCAACCTTCCAGTTCTGCCTGTGAACAAGGTAAAAACACTTGCGGTGGTGGCGCCTCTGTTCCCTAATAATCACTCTGAACCCCTGTGGATCCCACCCCAGCCTTACTACCAACATAGGAGAGCCAGCCATCAGCTCAGCACTTCTTTCAGGATCTTTGAAGCCTAATAGTAAAACCTGTCATCTCCAAAGGGAATCAACATCTTAATTTTAGGAGTTAGTGGTACATATAAAGGCAAAATACAGGCAATTAAATACAAAAATGTAGTTTATGAAAGGATTAGTGGCCTAAAGAAATTTTGGAAAAGACCAGTAGTAAGTCCATTCTAGGAACAGTGCTATAAAAAGCCCCCATTAAAAAAAAATCAAACTGTAGAAATTCTGTATTAAATTTAAAAAATTTTTGTTCCATTAAGTATGCAGACAGGTATACATTCATTAGCCAATGGTGACTGCATGGGAGGGGGTGGTGAAAGGACATGGCGAGGCGGAATCCAAAAAGCAGAGTGAAGGTTTTTGCTTTTTTTTATCATCTGAAGGTTGAAGTGGTTGTTTTCATTCACTGTTAAGAGGTTTATGGGAAGTTCTCCACTACAGTTCGCATTTGCCCACTAAATGATAAATATTTAAGGTCAGGATGAAGCCCTTTGGTAACCTGTGTATCTCGCATGTTACTTGAAACTGTGCCTTATACTTAATAAATGTTTATTAAACAGGAAAGGATAGAAGAGAAGCAAAGGGACCTTTGATGTCTGCAGCCATCAACATTAAAAGTAGGAATGTCAAATATTTAACACTTGATGAAGCCTTCTGAATCTATCAGAAAACAGGTTATACTGTCGATCTTACAATCTCGATTCTGAGAAGTAGACCTTGAGAGCGTTTAACTTGTCCTGTTTTTGGTTTTGTTTACTGCGTGGTTGACTTCCTTTAAAAAGGTGTACAGGCCTTCACGTCTTGTCCTCAGGTTGTGAAGCTAGGAGTTGGTTAATGACTTTTGTTTTGGATTCTAGCTTTGTTTACATTCTTGTTTGGTTTCCTTGAACCCACGATATGAAGGATGGGAGTTTTGGATGCATTCTGCTCTCACCCCTTTCTTTCTAGCTCTTGAGTGTTTAATTATGTTGTTTATTGTTGTGATCCTCTGGGAAATTTAGTATTTAAGTGACTGAGATGAAAGTAAGTGTAAAAACTTGAATTCACAGCAGATCCAAAAAAGAGGAGGACCAAGTCCCTTTTTCCTTGCGTTACATCGAGCAGCGCAGAGCAGAATCCAGCTTCTTATGAAAGGCTGATGAGGTCAGAAATGGCACCTGTTCTTGTAGTTGTCGGTTGTAAACTGTCGAAGAGGCATTATTGCTTTGGGCTGTCTGTAGACTTGAAAGCAGTGTTCCTGGGTTCCGTTTTTTATTTTTCTTCAGGACTTTTTTCCTTTCTGCTTCCAGGAAAGGATTTGAAGTAGATTGTCAAAATTTAATAAGTTTCAAATGAGATAATAAAAGCATTACATTTAAAATAGAGCAAGCAGTTGATATGAACAGAGAAGTAAATATTATCAGATATCTGATACGAGTAATCTAGTTGAATATTTAGTTCCGCAAAGCCCAATGATTAAAGAAAGGCAGGGATACTCCTGGGTTGTACATTTTTTGTTGTCTAACAAGAAAAAAAGAAAAACATAAGAATGTCTTATAAGAAATAACTTTTTCTATCACCAAACTTAAGGAGTCATTTATTTCCTGGGTCCTGACATAGGACATGTTATGTAACGTAATAGCTGTGACTTCAGTTGGAATTCCGTGAAAACAGAAACAGTACGTCATTCCTCTGGAAGCACAGGAAAATAATAGACAATCTTTTCTATTTCTGAAGGCATTTTGTAAGTGACCTGAGGGAGTATGATTTTTGGAACATTATTTTCTAATGATCTTACAGGAGAACACAGTCTTGAGGTATAACGAGGTAATATATGCCCAGGGTTGAAGACTGGCTTTTATCTGTCCCGAATAGAGGGCCCCTCCATTTCCATGTGGGCATCATGGGGCTGGCGAGTCCCCTTTGGTGGTAAAGCCCTTTCCTCCCCTCTGGACTGAGTCAGGAAAGGACTCTACTTTGTACCAGAAAGAGGTACCCTTTGTCTCATTCCGCACGTGTGCACCTGAGCTCACCCTCTTACCTCTGCCACATGGCATGCGCTTGGAATTGACGGAGTGAGGCCACTCACCCTCTATATTAGAATCAAGTCTTCACCTGATTCCATTTGTAGAGATCATAACCTACTGAGATATTCAGCCCACACACCGTTGGCTCATCACTTATCATGGCAGGGCCAGTGCTGCTTGTTGGCCTGTCCTGTCTTTGAGGAGGACGATGCCCGAGGGTAAGGACCAACCTCTGAGCAGCGTGGAGGCTTGCAGAGGAGGCAGGGTGCTGGGACGCCCAGCAGTAGTTTGCAGGCTCACACCACAGTGTGTAGTAAAATTAACCAGTGGGTTGTTAATAGGTTTGGGGTTTTTTTGGTGTGTTTGATGAAACAGAATAGAAAGTATCAATGCATTACTCATGATAAAGGTAAATATTGTTCTGTGAAGCTTCTGTGTCGGTTATTGGTGTGGGTGTCTGTGTGTGTGTAGGTACTGTGTATGTGAAAGGGTTTCTCACCATGGGTTGTAGTCAGAAAGGTTAAAAGCTAAAGCTTTATACTAGTAATGTAAAATGCATCTGTGTTTTCTAACTTTTGCCTATAATCTGTACATAACAGGAAAAACATGCATTTTTTCCCCTTAGTAATATAGAAGCAACATTATTGTAATGCACTAATTTCTTGTTTTAGTAAAAGAACACGAATAAAAATAAACTTTCTTTTTCAGGAAAAGTATTCTGTCAGAGTATGTGATGCTCCAAAACAAGAATCATATATAAATTTCTAGCCCCATCTGCTGGAATATGTTTTCTGTGGCCAGAAAAATGAAACATACTGAAACATGGTGGTTTTCTTGGCTTTGGTTTTGTTTTGTTTGGGTTTGGGTGGTTTTCTTTTAACATTTCAAAATAGAAAGGCCTAAATTTAAATCTTAAATCCAATAACTATTTTAGGTTGGTTTGGCACATTTATTTAAGAACAAGTTGTTGATCCCCATGCTAGAACCTGAAATTTGGTATATATTTATATTTAATGCTCAAAAAATAATGGTTCATTATAAAAATCCAGAAAAAGACATGTCTGAAGATGAAAGCTTCTTGCAGAGTAACATCTTTAAATAATAGGGGGAAAAAATGCAAAGATGACACACACTCTTTCCCTTTACCAAGTGGATTTAAATACAATCTTGAAATTGAAAAACAAAGGAAATAAAACCCAAAAAAGATATTTCTAACAAGTCAAATTGGAAAACCTTGTGAATCATCTATTCACAGAAGATTCATAACTTAAACAGAGACTCACATCCCAGATGTTTAAGGAGGATACAGAAAGTAGTGTGGCGAGCCATGTAAGTTATGTAACGTAGGCTAAACCAAATAAGCTGTGAGACATTGGCTAGGACTCTGAGCCAAACTAAACAGGAGATGGTGAGAGAAGGAAAGGTGACCATCTTCAGAAAATCTGCAAAGATCCTTGGAATGACTAAGTTAAAAACAAATTGTGTTTAAAAATTTATAACCTGACTCTTTGGAGCTCAGCATATATTTTCTCATGGAAGTAGTGGTTGAATGCTTTGACTTGTTCCTTTTTTTTTTTTAATTTATTTTATTTATTTATTTTTGGCTGTGTTGGGTCTTCGCTGCTGTGCTTTCTCTAGTTGTGGCAAGCAGGGGCTACTCTTTGTTGCGGTGCGTGGGCTTCTCATTGCAGTGGCTTCTCTTGTTGCGGAGCACAGGCTCTAGGCACACGGGCTTCAGTAGCTGTGGCAGGTGGGCTCAGTAGTTGTGGCTCGCGGGCTCTAGAGCGCAGGCTCAGTAGTTGTGGCGCACAGGCTTAGTTGCTCCGCGGCATGTGGGATCTTCCCGGACGAGGGCTCGAACCCGTGTCCCCTGCATTGACAGGTGGATTCTTAACTGCTGCGCCACCAGGGAAGCCCGACTTGTTCCATTTTTGAGAAGGTAAAATAGTGTAAGTTTTTTTAGCACAGATGGACCTGATCAGTAAGAAAGATGATGGTGAAGCAGGCACGAGCCAGGGAGTGGGAGGGACTGCATCACGCCCCCCCCGCACCCCCCCCCCCTCCCGTGACCCTGGTCAGTTACTGCTAGATCTTCCACTGGAGCGAAAGATGGTGGAAATCTGGATTTTGTGCCAAATGGCCATTTATTGTTGATAGTTTGTTAAAATCTTGAAAACACTATGTGGGTCAGCTCTTGAGTTGGATAGTTGTCTGGGCTGCCAGTTTTCAGCAAAGATTCTAGAAACAGTCGGCAATGCCGTTTCTAGTACAGTTCTGGGAAAACCCTCCGCTGGACTAGCTGTCGACCTTCTCCTTATCTCCTGTCTTCTCCTTCGTGCCGCCTTCTCTTCCCACTCCAGCCTAGACTAAGCATGTCAGCTCTAGCAGCCCCAGAGTCACTCTGACATGCAACCTAATGCACTGGGATTTTGCTTAGCAAACTTGAGTAAGTTTGTCAGCTCTTGTAGGGTAGAGCCTGCCTGCCATGGCCTTACCTGATGCTTCTTTCCAGGATTCCTTTCTTTCAGGCAGCTTAATCTCATACCCTGCCAGCTCTTTTTAACTCCACGGAGCCTTAAAAGAACAACTAGTTCTGGCACTTCTAAGCCTTAAGCACATAACTGATTCCTGTACTCCAGTAACCAGCTTTACTTTGACTGTATGGATCCGTATGTTTTTGTAAATTAACGTGTTCTTACCTTCATAATGAATACGGGAATCAGCATATCAGATATCTGCAACAGGAGTGTCCTGCATCCGTTCAGCTCACATTCAGTGACAATTTCAGCTTGCTTGTCTGACTTTTAATTTTTCCTCTAATTGAATTAAAATCAATTAGACAATTGAATGTTTCGCTTATGAGTGGATATTTTACGGATTTTAGGTTTTTCAGATCCTCCGTTTATTCCTCTGCTACTTTTTAAACCACACATTAGAACTGTGTAACAGATGGAAGAAAAAGCAAAGCAGAGTTAGGTCATCTCTTGAGAAAGAGCCAGGAGTTAGGTAACAAAAGTGGGAGGAAGGAAGAAATTTATGTACTACTTTTCTTGAATTTCATACTAGGAATGTAGCAGAAAGGGAAAGAATTTAGGAGCCAAGTTGAGTAAATCCTAGGAATAAATTTTGATTTAGTGACTCTTATACCTCTTTTGATACATATGGGCCAAAGCACCATGTGTATCAAAGACAGTAGAATCACTAACGTTCTGATTAATAGACACTAAAATATAAAATTACGGACAAATGAAAATTCAGATGTAAATTACTTGATAAACTTTTTAGCCTCCCATAAATTTTGATGGTTTAAACATATCTGCATGTGCCGTAATAATAACTGTTATCTAAAAAATGTTGAACATTTGTGCTAATCATGGTTCTGAGCAGTTGACATTCATCAGCTTGTTTAAACTTCACAACAACCCTATCAAGTAGGCATTATTGTTATTCTGATTTTTTTTAATGAATCTAATTCTGTGCCTGAACCCTTAACACCTCTGCCGATAGCTTTTGAACTTCATTGACCGTATTCCATAGTGAGAAATTTATTTTACATTACAGTGTATATGTAGTGACCCGGTATACCTATATAGACATATATGTGACAGAAAATGTCATAAAATAAAATTTACCCTTACTATGAATTATGTACTCTAATATTTTCTGTTTTATTCTGTTTAGTTTATTTATTTTTATTATTATTTTTTTTTTTGCGGTACGCAGGCCTCTGACTGCTGTGGCCTCTCCCGTTGCGGAGCACAGGCTCCGGACGTGCAGGCTCCGGACGTGCAGGCTCAGCGGCCGTGGCTCACGGGCCCAGCTGCTCCGCGCACGTGGGATCCTCCCGGACCGGGGCAAGAACCTGTGCTCCCTGCATCGGCAGGCGGGCTCTCAACCACTGCGCCACCAGGGAAGCCCCTAGTTTATTTTTTTTTTAAGCTGGTTTGGGCCGACTAAATTGATATCAGGACTCACTAACGGCTTGTGACCTACAGTTTGACAAAAACACTGTGTGCTGTACCATATGCTTACCATATGTATACTGTATAGCTACACACAATATAAATGTATGCATGTACACACGCGTAAGACTCCTAGTGCAGAAATCCAAAGCACTCACCAAACCTGGACACATTCTCAGATTCACAGAACTTTTAACCAGAGTACAATTAACTAGAGTAAAAATTTCTGTAATTCCTTAGTAGATTCAGAGTAATCTCTGCCTGTACAAGGCTAGTGGCAAATTATCAAATGACCTCAAATAATAATGCTGCTCTGAAAAAGAACCATGGAAACTCAAGGTTGGACAGACTTCAACTAGCATCTCATCCAGGCGCCTTGTATGGTGCCTAAATCCTCTCTATTTTTTGATCAGTCTGCTTGAAGCGCAACCAGCAGGTGTGGCCCCCTGTTCTGACAGCCCATTCCATCTCTTTGACTATTAAGAGAAAGTTCTTGCATAGACTGAGCTGAAATCCGCCTCCTTGTAACTTCTTTCTCTGCATCCTTCTCACATCCTTTGTCTGAACCGTTGAAATGTTTGGAGAAAACTCTCGAGTGCCAGCTTTGCAGCACGCCATCCTCCCTGTAAAGAGACAACCATCACAGGCACCTCTTGGTAACCCATCTCATTCTCCTCTCTCTGGCACAGGACCTGATGCGCTGTACTGCGTTTGCAACCGCAGATGAATACCATCTTGGAAGTCTCTCTCAAGATCTGACCTCCCATGGATATGTTGAAGTAACAAGCTTGCCTAGAGGTACATCTTCTTGAACCTGGGGCCAAGTATGTTAAAATGTATTAGAAAATAATTTTCCTATGATAACTGTCTTAAATATGCATTTGTTTAGGTTTCATGTTCTCTTTTTTTTATAAATTTATTTTTATTTTTGGCTGTGTTGGGTCATCGTTGCTGCGTGCGGGCTTTCTCTAGTTGCGGCAAGCGGGGGCTACTCTTTTGTGGCGCACGGGCTTCTCATTGTGGTGACTTCTCTTGTTGCGGAGCACGGGCTCTAGGCATGCGGGCTTCAGTAGTTGTGGCACGTGGGCTCAGTAGTTGTGGCTCACAGGCTCTAGAGCACAGGCTCAGTAGCTGTGATTCACGGACTTAGTTGCTCACGGCATGTGGGATCTTCCCGGACCAGGGCTCAAACCCGTGTCCCCTGCATTGGCATGTGGGTTCTTAAACACTGAGCTACCAGGGAAGCCCCTCATTTTCTATTTGAAGGATTATATCATGAAAGTGGCATTGAATCTCTTTATACAAATAACATACAAAGATAGGAAATTTAAAACATATTCACAGAGAACTTAGTTCGAAGATTAAAATCAATATGGTTTATTCAGCTGTAATTATAGGATCACTCTTACTTGGGATGATCAAAGGCCATGACACTTCATTTCTGTCACGTTAAAAAGTTATTTTAGTTTTAAAGAAGAACCGTAAAATTGATAGAACTGTTGGGGAGAGCCTTTAAAGAAAAATTTACCAGTACAGTCCAACACTTTAAAACTAACAGAATTAGTTAAAAGATAAGCTCAATGAATATTTTAAAAGAGAATTAAACTGAGAGGATTTTAGGATAGTGTGAGGAAGGCTTCTTGAGAAATCACCTGCTTTATGTTAAAAAAAATGACTTGGAACACTTTGATGGAAGATTCATGAATTTACCTCAAAGTAGCAAAAAATAGTAGGTTGAAAACCTCTGCTCCAGAGAAAATTCTTAAAAGAGTCACCGACCCTGTAAGAAACAATCGAAATGTCATTGTGTTTTCTCAGCCTTGATGATCTGAACCAACTGTTTGTACTATTTGGTGGCAAAAAACAAACATAATTGACTTAGAAAAACAGAGCTATGTCCAGGGCCTCTAAGAAGGAAAATTGCCCTGCGGTGTTCTTGGCTGATTCCGGAGGCTGTCGGCAGGGTGCCCCTGTGCATCACACACTTGGGGGCTTCTCGTACTATTCTCACTGGCCTGGATCTTTCCCACTTCATTTGTGGTGTTCTTGGCTATATGGGTGAGCCTTGCCCTCTATAGATGTAGAACTCAAGGAAGTGTGATTTCACCAAAGAAAAGGAGTTTAGGAGTTGGTCTTTTTCTGAATCCCCCATTCCCCAGCCTCTATTAGGAGCTCTGAAGCTTTGAGGATCCTGATTTTATGTTAAGAAATTATGTTGGTGGGAAAGAAAGATTCTTTTTGTGGCTGCACTTCTATTCAACAATTCTCTCCCCTAAAAGGACAGATTGTGGTAAAGAAATGAAAATAATTGGAAGTGAAACATCAAAATTAGAAAATGTTGAATTTCCAGATGATTCCGAGGTGCGGCTTTTCCAGTGTCTTTTTCTCCTGAGATCGTCCCTCCCACCTCCTGCTTTGCAGTAGCAGTTTAATGAACAGTCTGTGAAACAAATCTTAGATACAAACACACGCATAGAAAACTATGCTCTGAGGATAAAGCAGCTTCTAATTTGTGGGAAAAGGATTAAATATTTCTGTTTTCTGAAAAGGGTTATTGTGTGTTTTGTTTTCTATTAAAATGTATTTAGTTTCAAAAAAGAAATTACGTAACATTTTACGTATTAATATTAGTATATTTATTGATAGACTAACATGTTATTTATAATTTACATTATAGAATATTTATATACTTATAATAAATACTACTAAACTAATATACAAAGTAACTACTTACTGGTGAATATTTGTATATGTATGTATTTAATATTTAAAATGTTAAAACATTTAAATAGTTGCAGGTGACTGTCATGGTAGTTCTCATGATTAACTTTGAAATCAGATATGTTTTGAAATGGACTGTATCTTTGTTTCTGTATGTTTTCTATTTTCCACACTTTATACAATATAATTTAAAATTCAGTGGAAAGAGTAGTTTGAGAATATTAAAATTATATTATTAATAAAATGATATTTAAAGGAAGAGAATATATTAATGGCTCTTCAAATTTTATTTTAAATTACTTTTACAGAAAGAAGTTTAATTCTTTTTTCTTTTTTTTAATTGAACTATAGTTGATTTACAGTGTGTTAATTTCTGCTATACAATAAAGTGATTCAGTTATACATATACATTCCTTTATATAGATACATTCTTTTTTATATTCTTTTCCATATGGTTTATCACAGGATATTGGGTATAGGTCCCTGTGCTATACAGTAGGACCTTGTTGTTTATCTGTTCTCTATATAATAGTTTGCATCTGCTAACCCCAAATTCCCAGTCCATCCCTCCCCCACCCCCCCAAATTCTTGAACCTTAGTTGTACTGATACTAAGACTTTAATAATTATCAACTGGACTAGCGATTACTGAATCAAAATGGGCGTGAATGAGTTTTAAATAGCACTAATAATAGTGTCACAGGTTGTTGAATATTTTGTTCAAGTAATTTCTTATGGTCTTTTCATTTTCATATATTAAATACTTTTAGAAACCTTAGTAGATAAATGGACAGTGTGTTGTAGAGCACTTCATGGTATATGAAGCAATGATCACAAATACTTTGTGAAAAGTTTATAGGTGACTTAAATCTTGTGTCACCTTGTGACATAGCTTTTTGCTCATTTATCACAGATGCAGCAAATATTTTGGTGATAGGTATGGAAAATTCTGCAAAAGAAGGTGATCCTGGAACAATATTCTTCTTCAGGTAAGACAAGAAAGCAACTCCATTGGAAGATGGGCTGTGGCCAGGTATTGTGGTCCTTAAAGATGCAGGTGTACCTTCTCTCTTAACAGAAGATGTTTCAGAATTTATTTGTGATTTAAATTTATCCTTTGGCTCTTATTTGAATAGGAGTTTGTCACTTTTAGGCATCTGCTGGTAAATCCTCTTATGAAATAAAGAATTTTCCCCCCTAGGGAAAAGATTAGGGATTTTTTATTCATTTTGTTCTAAATTAACTTTAAGCATTATGTCATCTTTGTATCATATATGCAAGTTTTTCGCACCGCTCATAATTCATGACAGTAAAGGGTGCACTTAACACGTTGTAAAAAGAGAGCATTGGGGGGCTTCCCTGGTGGCGCGGTGGTTGAGAGTCCGCCTGCTGTTGCAGGGGATGCGGGTTCGTGCCCCGGTCCGGGAAGATCCCACATGCCGCGGAGCAGCGGGGCCCATGAGCCATGGCCGCTGGGCCTGCGCGTTCAGAGCCTGTGCTCTGCAATGGGAGAGGCCACAACAGTGAGAGGCCCGTGTACCGCAAAAAAAAAAAAAAAAAAGAGAGAGCGCATTGGACAAAGCTAAGGTCAGGAACCACTGGTGGAAATAATGGTGCCCTGCAGAACGCAGGGATTTAGGGAACCGAGTGGACTCCCCCCAGCTTCCGGCCTTCCTGAGAGCAGGAGACTGAAGGAAACTCAGGCTGAGGTCATTAACAGGCCCATTCGGGTAACTTGGTGTGTACTTGCCTTTATTGGTAAATGTGGGTTTTCATTTACTAAGAATATGTAAGCATCTTATTTCCCATTCATCTTCAGTGCCCCTCATCAGGTTCATGCTACCTGCCCTGCTGTCTTTCTTCCTTTTCCATCTTCTCCCTCTGAAGCTAAAGTTTTAGATCACCTTACCTCTCTGGAGACTTCAGACTGGGACCCTGATGCATATACATTTATTCCTTTTATTTAAAGGTTTTTTTTTTTTTAAGGTTGTTTTGATACCAGATACTCCAGAGTAGCTGAGTGGAAGTGGTAATGATAATAGAAACCATTTAAAATAATCTCATCCTCACAACGTTTGAGGAAGATCTTTTATTCCCAAGGGTCAGAGGGATTAAGTGAATTACCCACAGTCAAAGGACTAATAAGCGGCAGAACAGAAATACATGGACCATCCATGAGAATCTAGACTTTGATGACGTTTCTGTGGTCTTAGTTCTTACAGCTGATGATAACTGGAAGCTCTGTCTTTGTTCCTGTGGGTGCCTTACTTTCCTTGGACATAATCAAGAGTTCAGCATTTAGTGCCGGTAGAGAAACACCCCTTTTGACTTGAGTCAGGAATTTGGATTTCTGAGGTCCTCCAGGTCAGCATCACCCAGTAGAAATACAACGCAAGGCACACATGCAAGCCGCGAATGTAATAAGATATTTTCTTATAGCCGCATTTTTAATTTAAAAAAAGATGAATTTAATTTTGACCAACACTAATAATAACATCATATATTGCCTGAAATTAATTTTACTGGTATATTTTATTTAACCCAACATATCTAAACTATTACCATTTCAGCATGTGATCAGTCAACAATTAGTGAGATTTACATTCTCCTTTTCATACTAAGTCTCTGAAACCCGGCATATATTTTCCACTTACAGCAGCTCTCAGTTTGGACCAGGCCTGTTTCAGGTGCCCGGTAGTCACATGTGGCTTGAGCGCCATACTGCAGAGTTCCTGGGATCTCTCATCTGCCTTGAGGTGCTTCTCTGAACCAGCGCTCTGGCTGTGGCCTTAAACACCTCCCAAATCCATATCCTGAGACCCCACCCTGGCCTTTTGCCACACTCACTGCTTGGTCTCCCTGCCTGTCTTCTCACCCCACCAGCAGTCTTTCTGTCTGTTTGTAGGCAGAGCAATTTTTCAGTGGGTAATTCTGATCACTATACTGTCCTTAAAATTCTACGGAATGTGACCAAACGCCTTATCACAGCACGAAGTTCCTTCAGGGGTTGGCTGTTCCCTGCCTCTGACCTGAGTGCCCTCCCCTTCCCCTCATCCGCAGCCATTCAAACTACTGGCTCTTTATTCTGAGATGTTGCCTGCCCTCCTCGCACCTTTTCCTGGAGCCTGGGGTATTTCCTCGTTTTCTCATTTGGCTCTGCTAGTCCTTTAGGAACTGTGTCCCTCCAGTGTACATCCACCTAGACTCTGCGTAACTCTGTTACAGTGTGGATCGCACTATTGTAATTGGTGGTCCGTGGATCAGTGTTCCCTGGATTGGGACTTCCTTGAGCAGAGGATCTAGACCATACTCGTCTTTGCATCCCAGATGCTAAGCACAGACCCACACACATACTAAGCACATTGCTCAAGATGGTTTGAAAAATGCTAATGGGAACATCATATTTTTACCATTTATTGATGGATGGATGGATGGATGGATGGATGGATGGATGGATGGCTGGCTGGCTGGCTGGCTGGCTGTGTTGGGTCTTTGTTGCTGCGCACGGACTTTCTCTAGTTGCGGCGGGCAGGGGCTACTCTTGGTTGCGGTGCGTGGGCTTCTCACTGCGGTGGCTTCTCTTGTTGCGGAGCACGGGCTCTAGGCACGCGGGCTTCAGTAGTTGTGGCACGTGGGCTCTAGAGTGCAGGCTCAAAAGTTGTGGCACACGGGCTTAGTTGCTCTGCGGCATGTGGGATCTTCCCAGACTAGAACTCGAACCCGTGTCCCTTGCATTGGCAGGCAGATTCTTAACCACTGCGCCACCAGGGAAGCCCCTACCTTTCTTTCATTTCTACCCTTCCTTCCTCTGGTGCAATGACCCAGAGCTGTAACTCCTTTTTCTTTTTTTTTTCCTTTTTTTTAATTTACTACCTAAAACAGCTCAACACATCAGACTTCAGAAATCAAAACAAGTTCCACTTAAATTTTGTCAAAGGCAGACTTGGATTGTGAGGGCCTCCTGTGGCATTGTTGCAGGTCTACTCTGAGCACTGTAGGGATGGCTGGCATTATTTCATAGGTGCCTTTACCATCTGAAGCTTTAATTTATCTCAGTCTCTTTATTCCACAGATATTAAAAGCATGACCCTTTATTCTTTTCTGATAGCAGAATCTGCCTAATGAGAGCTAATGAGACAGGTCTCAAAAATTTCCTTATTCTGATATCTGTACACCAGAATTGAATCAGGGTACTTCTGTGGTGCGCAGTGGTTGGGAGTCCGCGTGCCAATGCAGGGGACACGGGTTCAAGCCCTGGTCCGGGAAGATCCCACATGCTGCAGAGCAGCTAAGCCTGTGTGCCACAACTACTGAGCCTGCGCTCTAGAGCCCATGCTCCACAACAAGAGAAGCCACCGCAATGAGAAGCCCGCACACCGCAACGATGAGTAGCCCCCACTCACTGCAACTAGAGAAAGCCCGCATGCAGCAACAAAGACCCAGCGCAGCCAAAAAGAAATTAATTAATTTAAAAAAACAAAAAAGAATTGCATCGGGTATGAAAGAGTCTAGATACCTGAAGTTACATGGTTTTACAATAATAGTTATTTATTCTGCAAACCACAGGAGAAATCCATGAATTTTTGAGGGGTCAGGTTTTTTATCTGAAATTCAAAAAATAGCTTTTGTTTATCATATCCATCCAGGGACCATCATGTCAAATCAATAATAAATCGTATTTTTTAAAATTGGCCTTCTAGATGCATTCTAGAAGCTACCTAAGCCTGGCTTTATGTGTGGCCCTAAAGAATGTATTCCACCTTTAACTTAGTTTATTCTTTTAAATCAGGGAAGGAGCTGCTGTCTTCTGGAATGTGAAAGACAAAACTGTAAGTATAAATAAAGCGTGAAAGTATTAAAATTTAGTTTTCTGAGAATAAATTGTTCATTGGCACTTAATAATCTGAGCCATTGGAAGGTAAATTAACAGATAATCCTCAGTTTATTTGCTCTGCATTATGTGATGTTGATTTTCTTTTTGACTTAGAAGTTTCCTACATTTTCCATTCTCTGAGCACACAATAATTTGTGGCAAATCAGAACAACCCTAGCTACCCTGCAGACAGAAGGAAGTCTACTTCTCGTGTGATAACCTACAAAATGAGTCATGTACACACAGTTCACTGGAAGCTGGCTGCACTGAGTCTCATTTTAGATCAAGTTTTCTAGAACTTTTTAGCTCACTGGCAATAATTTCTTCAATATCCCAATCATGATTTGTTTAATACAACCTTTTCAGAGGCAGTTGGGTAACACACATCCAAGCTTTATATTGAACTCAGCAATTTTACATCTGAAAGTTATCCAAAGGAAATAATCACAGTTATATATGATGAATGATGTATAGAAATGTTCATCAACACATTATTTACAATAGCAAAAATGAGGAATAACCAAAACACATAATAATAGCAAGTTTGTTAAATACACCCATAGTATGTATTTAGGATGTACATACTACAGCTCTTAAAAGTCACGTGGGAAGAAACCAATTCCCGAGGAATTGCCTGTGTATATGCTACAGTTCAATTAAAAGAGCAGGTCACAGAATATAACCAATATAATACCAGAGCTGGTAAAAAAAATATGCCTCATACAAACCCAGTTTTACTGAAAGGAGATACACACATAGGGGGCAGGGGGAGGGAGACTGGGGAGCGGTTTCCTGGAGAAAAGGAAATATAAATGAGCAATAAATGTAAGAAAAATGTACAAATTGGCTATTTGAATTTGCAAAGATGTAAAAGGCTGACAATACCCAGTGTTTTTTAAGAATGCTGTCATTAAAAAAATAAATAAAAGAACGCTCTCATAGGCACAGATGTAGAGAACAAACATATGGACACCAAGGGGGGGAAGGGGGGGCAGTGGGATGAACTGGGAGATTGGGATTGACATATATACACTGGTATGTATAAAATAGATAACTAATAAGAACCTGCTATATAAAAAAATAAGTAATATTCAAAAAAAAGAATGCTCTCTTAAATCTTTGGATTCTAAAGCTGGAAAAACTGTTTTGGAGAGCATTTTAGAAACATTTATCAAAATTATAAGTGTGCATGTCTTTTGTTCCAACAAATCCTAAAGAAATATTCCCACAAGTCCTTGAAGATACACGCATAAGGCTGGCACATGTGACATCGTGATAGTAGAGAATAGGAAAAAAAACCCATGGATGGACATTTAAGACGGTTAAATCAATTATGTTTCCTCCATGAAGGAGAATCGCATTGAAAATGTTCATATGTACAGTATCATCCCATTTATATAGAAAGCAAACTAAATGTACATACATATACACATAGGGAAAAGTCCGGAAGGGTATGCACCAAGTTTAATGGTGGTTACATTAGAGGATTAGAAATTCAGGAGACTGACTATACTGCTGAACTGAATGAATAAGCATTTTCAGAACTCTAATGGAAAACTGATGAATTCATAAAAGTGTTAACAAAAGATCAAGATGAAAAAGAAAATTAATTACATGGGACTGAGTGAACTGATGAGGATGATTATAATTTTTGTGACTTTCTGTTTGAATTAAAAAAAAAATCCCACAAGGACTCAGAGGCAAAAAATACACAAATCAATTTTCACTGCAAAGTAAAGGAGCTGTTACAGTGGAGGATTCCTGGACTGAATGTCAATATTATGACACAGTGTGAGTGTGTTTCGTGTTTGGTAATTGCAATCATTGTTGCTTTTGTTGTGGCCATCCATTTACAATGTTTGGTGTCAGTTTATCTCTTGTAAAAATAAAATACAGCGTGTGTGTGTGAATAAAAAAATTCAGGAGAACAGAGAGAATCACTTTCTATACCTCTGTGTTTAAATTTTTACAAGTGTGTTACTTAAACTTTTTGTTTTGAAGATTTAAAGAATACAAGCCATAATGTTATTAGGGGTTTTCTTTGGGTCGTGGGATAATGGGAGGTTTTGTTTTCCTCCTTAAGCTTGTCTGTGTTTTCCAAATGTAAAAGCAAGTGAATATATCGTTCCAATTAGTTTAGTATCACCATGAATTTGCTTTCTCCTTAAAACCTAAAGAACAGAAGAAATGGTATCAAATGTAATTTAAAAAATGTTATAAGCATTAACTCTATAACATTATTCTGTACTGAGGGAGTCGGTTATAATTTCAGGTTGATCTTGCTTTTCTTCTAGATGAAGCATGTGATGCAAGTTCTTGAAAAACATGAAATTCACCCCTATGAAATTGCATTGGTGCACTGGGAGAATGAAGAGCTTAACTACTCAAAAACAGAGTAAGCAACTTTTTATCAAGTTTATGAAAAGGGTGCTTGGAATAACTAGGTACAGCAAGATAAATTATTAATTTGGAGACTAATTTTAAGAAAAAAGTTATTGGTACAAATACAAAGCTGAAACAATTAATAAATATTAGTGGATAGATATTATTTTTATAGCTTCTCAGGCTACCCATAAATTAAAACAAGTAGATAGTATAACCCCAAAATAGTAAGTTTCCTAAGCGGCCAAAATCAGTAATACGGTGTGCCTTCGTTAGAATGAACCTGTTCGATTATTCTAGTAAAGTCTTCTCTGAAGTAAATCCTTTTTGCTTTTTTCCCATTGACTTTGAGTGTAAAAAGTATAAAGTATAATGACAGGGTGCTCTAAGAGAACCACTTGTGGAAATGGGGGTACCACTGCTGTACCACTCTCAGGTCAGATGTATGGGTAGGCAGCGTACTGGCCAATTTCCACGTCACAGCAAGGGTGCAAAAATGAGGAGGGATGTTAGGGCGGAGAGAGAAGGCAGAATGAACAGGATTAAAAGGGCTTTTCTCTCAGGGAGGTACTGGTCTAGTGGAATGTGAGAAGGAAAAAAAGTCTTTGTATTGAGAAAGGAAGTGACACAAGCAGAGCTTTAGGGAAATTTGGAAGAGACACCAGCTATAGAAAGACTAATTGGGATAAGAGCTAAGTGATAATAGCCAGCGATGAGCTTTCCTGTATCGTCTTCTCGTCCACCAACCTTTGTGCATGTCTTCTGGTCTCACGTCTCTCGTGAAGGTTTAGCCTCTACTTTTCCTATTTGCTTGTGATACTTACACTCCCAGATTCCCTCCCTTCCCCCTCCTCCCCAGTCGCTCCAGAGTTCTCTACATACACATCTTGGTTTGTCACAGCTGCCTCATCTCCCTCCCCATACTCACCATGTCCACGTGATTTCAGATTATACTGTGTATAGTTACATAGTTTTATATTCAGCATTTTTTCACTTAGCAAATTATTGTAGTCATTTTCCCTTTTCTACTAAATATCCTTTCAAAACATGCTTGTTCTTTTTTGTTGTGTGAATTCCTATAAATGAACCGTTCTTCTGTTGAACTTTTAGTTTCTTTCCTGATTTCTTACTATTCAACATTTGACCATAGAAAGTTTTTTTTTAATGTATATCTCTATTCATTTGTCTTTTTTCTTTAATAAATTTATTTATTTATTCATTTATTTATTTACTTACTTATGGCTGCGTTGGGCCTTCATTGCTGTGCGCAGGCTTTCTCTAGTGCGGTGAGCGGGGGCTACTCTTTGTTGCAGTTCACGGACTTCTCATTGCGGTGGCTTCTCTTGTTGCAGAGCACGGGATCTAGGTGCATGGGCTTCAGTAGTTGTGGCAGCAGGCTCAGTAGTTGTGGCACACGGGCTTAGTTGCTCCACGGCATGTGGGATCTTCCTGGAGCAGGGCTCGAATCCATGTCCCCTGCATTGGCAGGCGGATTCTTAACCACTGTTCCACCAGGGAAGTCCCCATAGAAAGTTTTTTGTACACAAATCTTTCCTTGCATCTTTGATTATTTCCTTAGGATAAATTCCTAGAAGTGGAATTACTTGGATCATAGGGTATAAGAACATTTGTAAGACTCTTGATACAGATTGCCAAAATGACCTCTAGAAAGATTATAAAGATTATTTTTCAAAAGAAAAAAGGTACTTTTTGCGATTTAGAAACTACTTTTTTTTTTTTTTCTTTTCTCAGGGGACAGTCAAAACTTCACAGAGGGGAAATCAGGTTAAATTCAGAGCTAGATTTAGATGACGCCATTCTAGAGAAATTTGCTTTCTCAAATGCTCTTTGCCTTTCAGGTAAGTTACTGCTACTTATCAGAGACGGTATCACATAGTTTTCATTTCATCGAGGGAAGCTGAAATATTTAGTAGAGACTTTGACATGTTTTCGCAGAGCACTCAGCAAAGCCTTATAATTCCTTTTCCTTTTATTTCCCTCCAAGAGAAAAATATATGTCGTATAGAGTATAATATATAGTATCCGTGCTATAGTTATTCATTCCTTATTAGTGGTATTGGTAAAGCTTACCTCTCCAAAAATACTTTTTTATGTTGTTGCTGTTATTATTATTATCACTACCTTTGTTTTCCCCTCTCCTTCTCTCTGAGACTGTCAGTCTTACATTGTCTCTAATCCAGGCAGAGAAAGCACAGCCTTCTGTGATTGGACACGGGCCTCTATGTAGAAAAATACACTCTGGTTTTTCACAGGAATGGGACAGAGAGTCACAGTGGCTCTCAGTTTTTTCGGCAAGATCCACGCATCTGAATAGAACTGTAGAAGAAATGTTCTAAGAAATGTTCCTGCCACCAGTCTGCACTAGGCTGCTGCTGTGGTGGACTGCACATACCATCCAGGAGGCTTCGGGACTTCTGAGCTGTACCCACAGCCCAGAGGAGTGGAGGGAAGGTCAGGAAGGCCTGATTTCTGCCCCTCTACAGAGCCACCCTTCGTTCCTCTCAGCTTCTGAGATGCAGTAGGAGAAAATCAGGGATTCTACCCAGTGTAGTTTTGGTCTGCGAGCAGGGCTTGGAAATCCAGTCAACTTTCTTCTGTCTCTTTCTACCTAGTGCCATCTTTTGTAATAATAAGTAACGACTCTTAAATTTCAGTCTCAAATTTTTTGGACATCTGCTTCTTAAACTATTGTTGAAATGGCAGTGAAGGTACTGTGCAGTTTTACATTTTGTAGAAACAGGAATATGATGATAAATGTTCTGTTGTTAATTTTTTTTTCCCCCAGTGAAACTGGCTATCTGGGAAGCAGCACTGGATAAATTTGTTGAATCTATTCAGTCGATTCCAGAGGTAATTATACCAATTTTATGCTTGTTTTCAAGGATTGAGTTCTATTGGGGAAAAATACAAATTTCCCACTATAATGATGAATTTAGAAGTACAATAAAGTAATAATAAACATTAAGAAAGCTGCACTGAATTTAAGCAGGAAAAAAAAAACCCGGTTACGTATAAAATGATAAAATAAGAAACCTTTTAAAACTTCAAATTCAAATTACTTTTCTCTAATGGTATAGTATTTTTAATGTAACTGAATTGAAGGGAAATAAAATGAAATGTTTCCTCTCTAAGGAAGGAAATTATGACCACTTTTCTCGATTAAAAAGTGTCTTGACAAATTACAAGGAAAACAGTGGCATGAAAAATGCATCTAAAATTATATCAGAACTTCAGAATACATTAAAAATCATGCTTACTGTAATTAACTTTGTTTTTACTGTGAAAGAATAATTATACTAGGGAAAAGAGCCCCTGGTTTTTCATTAAGCGATTAGGAATGTACATCATAGAAAATGCTAGTGAGAAGGGAAACCTGTGTATGTATGTATCTATTTTCCCCCGCCCAAATAGGCTTTAAAAGCTGGGAAGAAAGTGAAACTATCTCATGAAGAAGTTATGCAGAAAATGGGTGAACTCTTTGCCTTAAGGTAAAATTTTCTCTGTAAATGAAATATTTCATATATTTAACAATCTCCAGAAAATCTCCCTGTAGCTCTACAGTAAAGAGCGAACATTTATATCTTTATGGGAATTGCAGCTGTTTTTATTTCATTCACTATAAGCATGGAGAACTCTTACCCATTAGAAGCAGTTGGGCTGTATTAGGACTGTACTGGAAGAAACTGTGCATGTGCAAGAGAGACCATCATTACTCTACGTTAAACCTACGTCAGCGAGCGTAGTAGGTGTTATTCAAAGGTGGAAAGATGCATTCTAGAATTTGGACAAGGGTAATTCTCAGTAAAAGTATAGCACTGCATCATAATGCTGAATAGACCTAATTGCTACGGAAAAGTGATGTACCATATTTCATTGACTCTAAGATACCATACGATGCCACAAGAAAGTGAGAATGCTGCCCACTGACATATGAGACAATGCTTTTTCATCACAGAATTTTAACTTTGCACTACGGAAATAGCTCTCGGTCTTATTTGGATGTAGATTGATCACATTTCCTCTTGGGCATACATAAAAAGGAAAGAATAAGAGAAATAAGTCATCTAAGGCAATGACAACTAAGTCTCAACTGCCACCTGTAAGACATCATCAATTTTAAAGATGCCTCCCATTTTCAGAGATGTTAAAATGGGAAGAAGAGTGTCTTAGAATTGATGAAATATAATAGTACATCGTTCAAAATTAAGTTAAAAGGCCTTCAGTTTATTTCATTCTTGTAGTTTTCCCAAGATTTTTGGAATGAAACACCCTGAATCTTGGTGTTATTCTCACTAGGCAGGATTCTCAGTGTTTCGGCCCTTGTCGTGTGTGGAGTGAGTTACTGGAGTTCCTTGTCAATAGTTTACCTAAGAGTTGCTTTTCCACATTCTCCTTAGTTACTTGCCCTGGAGAGAAGTGGTCCAGTGTTGCGTCATCTAGGCCCTTCTCAAAGCTCAGGGACCCTAACTCAGGGCACCAACAAAAATAAAAAGCCCTGCATGAGAGCGTCCCACAGCACATCTAAAGCCTGAGCTCGCTAAGAAATGGGGGAGACAGACTCCTCTCCCCTCTTCTCTTGGTCATGCGAGCAGAACTTGATATAGCGAATTATAATACTAGGACTCAGAAATCAGGACTTGATATACTTAGGTATGTGAATAGTTTCGTAGAGTCTTACTGTTGTTATCCTAAGTTTTCGTCTCTTTACAATAAGAGTGCTTATGTGTTATTCAAAGGAATGGGGCGAATCTATGACGAGAAATAGAAATGTGGCAGTCACAGCTTATACATGGTATGATCTTACTTGGAAGCAAACAACATAAATATTCATCTCTATCTTCATACGTATACATACTACCAGACACATAGGTGTATGTGCACGCACACACACACACGTGCACATGTGTGCATGGAAGCAGATCTGGAAGGACACAGGAGAGTATTGGCAGGGCCGAAAGGATTTGATTTGTTAGGGGAACGGGCCTACCAGTGTTTTCTGAGTTCTTCTCTAGGGTTTTTCTTTTTTATAGTGAACAGCTATTTATGTGTTACTTCTATAACATAAATTTTTGTTTAAAAGCAAACTCAGGCCTCATATGTAAAAAAGGTAGAAATAGAGTGTGTGTGTTTGTGTGTGTGTGTGAAACTAGCAGCGGCTACCCACAGGGAGTGGGAGAAAGGGAAAAATGGGGATAAGAATAGGAGTAAGATTGGTCAATTTTTACCTTTTTCTGTCTTTTTTATTTTTGAGCCATCTGATTACCTATCCACACACACACACAAATATATGTGCATGTATATTGTAACAAATTTTAATGAAAAAAGAAGCTTAGAAATTTTTTTTAATAAGTTTATTTATTTTGGCTGCGTTGGGTCTTCGTTGCTGTACACGGGCTTTCTCTAGTTGCAGCAAGCGGGCACTACTCTTCGTTGCGGTGCGCAATCTTCTTATTGCGGTGGCTTCTGTTGTTGCGGAGGACGAGCTCTAGGTGCGCAGGCTCAGTAGTTGTGGCTCACAGGCTCTAGAGCACAGGCTCAGTAGTTGTGGCGCACGGACTTAGTTGCTCCGCGGCATGTAGGATCTTCCCAGACCAGGGCTCAAACCCGTGTCCCCTGCATTGGCAGGTGGATTCTTAACCACTGCACCACCAGGGAAGTCCCTAGAAATTTTTTTAATTGGGTTTTTTTCTCTCTACTTCATAAATGTTAATATAAAGATTGAATTAATTTGGTTGCACATTTTGAAAATTTTTTGTTTACATGTTTCTCAGAAATATTACAAGAATCAGCATTAAAAACTACTTTTGGGCTTCCCTGGTGGTGCAGTGGTTGAGAGTCCGCCTGCCGATGCAGGGGACACGGGTTCCCCGGTCCGGGAAGATCCCACATGCTGCAGAGCGGCTGGGCCTGTGAGCCATGGCCGCTGAGCCTGCGCGTCCGGAACCTGTGCTCCGCAACGGGAGAGGCCACAACAGTGAAAGGCCCGCGTACCCCAAAAAAAAAAAAAAAAATTAAAAAAAACTACTTTTATAAAGCACCATGTAAATAAGAAATAAACTTATTTACAAAACAGAAGTAGACTCACAGACATAGAAAACAAATTCGTGGTTACCAAAGGGGATGGGGGCAGATAAATTAGGAGTTTGGGATTAATATAGCCACACTGCTATATATAAAATAGGTAAACAACAGGGACCTACTGTATAGCATAGGGAACCGTACTCAATATCTTGTAGTAACCTATAATGGAAAAGAATCTAAAAAAGAATATATATATATGTGTAACTGAATCAGTTTGCCATACACTTGAAATTAACACAACATTGTAAATTAACCATACTTCAGTCAATCAATAAATCAATCAATAAATATCTTCTTCAAAAAAGAAATAAAATAGACCATGCTTTTTAATTCAAGATAAAAATTAAAAGTTAATGATTTTCCTTTTTTTAAGACACCATATAAACTTGAGTTCAGACTTCTTGATCACTCCTGATTTCTACTGGGACCGAGAAAATCTGGAAGAACTTTATGATAAAACTTGTCGGTTCCTCAGCATTACTCGTAGAGTTAAGGTATGTATTTTGCACTTCTACTGAGAGTGACACAATGTCACCTATGAGTTGTATGACTGTGTGAAGAGAAGTTTTTAATTAAGTAAATGTGTTTAACTGCTTTTGGAGAAATGTCTTGTTTGACTTCTACTCAGATATCTAGATCTCCCGTTCTAGTTTTCCTGTGTACAGACAGTTTTCAGCTTTCACGTCAAAGGATATTCTGATATTTGCTCTACAGACTAGATAAGGTTGGTGAGAGTTTGGAGGCCTGGTGGTCTGTTAGGAAGTTTCTCATCAAGTTTCAAGCAAGAGTTCATGGGGTCCAGAACTTTACTGGTGACAGTGAGAACAGAAATGAATTTTTAAAAGAATCCTTTAAGACAAATGAACTGGTTGGTACTGGGAGGCCAGGGAGAAGGAAGAATAAGGATGACTGACGTTTGTTGTGGGTGACAGGTAGAAAGATGGCAAAATGTAGAGAGGTTGGGGGGAGGGGAGGAGCCACATTTAGGATGTGTGGAGAGTAGAGTAGCAAGAAGACATCCACTTAGAACTGTCTGAAAGCATTGAGAAGCGTGGAAGAAAAGTTGAGGAGGGAGGAAGCTGATGGAATGATGGAAGTGCGTGGAGGGCGTCATGGTGGAGGTAAACCACACGGGAAAGAGAGCAGAAGACAAGATGGACAGTAGTACCATGTGTGTGCATAGTTCTGTCACATTTAATCACACGTGTAGATCCAGGTAACCACCAGATCTGGATACAGAACTGTTCTATCACCACAGAGATCTCCCTTGTGCTTGTCCCTTTATAGTCACACCCTTCCCTCCCCGACCATCCCTAACCGCTGGTAATAAGTAATCTACTCTCCAGCTCTATAATTTGGTCATTTGGGGAATGTTATATAAATAGAATTATACAGGGTGTGACTTTAAAATGGGCTGTTTTCAATGAGTATAATACCCTTGAGATCCATCCAAGCCATTGCCTGTATCAATCCCTGCCTTCCTGTGAGTTACTTAGCCATTTGGGGGGATTCCATTTTGATTTCTCTGTATTGTTTTTGAGTGTATCTCTTTGCATAGATACTTAGTGGTTGCTCTAAATGTCACATTATACATACCTAGCTTATCACAATCCACTGGTTTCAGCATTTTGCC